>NC_052502.1:55090722-55144201 GCF_016617805.1 Bactrocera tryoni | reverse complement strand
TATATATGTAACTTATTTAAAAAATAATAATAAATTTTATATAAAAATTAATATTAATTAATAAGTGAAATTTTTAATAACTAAATTTCTTCTGCCAATAAAATTATAATATTTTTTTTTTCATAAAATTATAATTTTTATTTTTCAATAAAATTATATTTTACATTTTTTTTATAAAATTATATAATTACTCTCTAAAATGAAACCTATATTAGCCTATTTTTAAGCACTTTTCTAATTACGTAACCAAAACTGAAATTCTCATTTTTCATTTTCACACACAATTTACGCCATTTACATAACACACAGCTACATAGTTTAACTGGTGTTGCGAATTTGTAGGTTATAAACACTTACTTTTAAGCTAAACACACACACACACACATTTGTACATATATACTGCTTAATTGCTCTCGTTTCATGGTTTCAATGCAACTCTGCCGTGCTGCTGTGACCTGCTTGTGTTGCCAGCGAAAAAACAATAAGTTTGCTCTAACAGAAAACAAAAACAAATGCAAATGCAAATACAAATACAAGTAAAACAACAATCACAAGCGCCATTGCATTATTCTAGCCTAAAAGTACTAACTGTAAATTAGTTATTATTATAATTATTGTTCGAAAGTACGAAATACATAAAATTATGAATTATTTTAATTTCGATTAATTATTTACAATTACAACAAACATACATATGATACAGTGATACTGCTAATTGTTAAGTAATATTTTTTCTGAATAGCAAACGTTTATGTAATGAAGCTGCTTGTATGTATGTGCTCCCTCCACTTGCTCACCATTGACTTCATACATAGATAGCATTTGCAAACGATCTTTGTCGAACGAAGAAATCCAAACACACGAAAGAATTAAACCGAAAACTGTAACGATTATTAATACGCTACCTTAGTAGTAGCCATGCATATATACATACATATTTACAACAATAAAATAATAATAAAAAATAGTTTAATACACCGGAAGGCACAAAACAACCGTAAGCACCTATACACACACATACACACAAAATAAATATAAAATGTAGTTAATAATGCCACCTTAAATGTCTACAAATCAATAAAAATGCATAAATACCTATAAACAACAATAACAAATACAATGCAAATGCATTAGATATGTTATAATACGAATTCATTATATATATATATATATATATATGTTATATACTTAAGTGATAACAAGCAAAACTGATGTGTATGCATAAAGCAAGTTGAACAAAGTTGAAAACTTAAATTAAAAAAAAAAAATTAATATGAATTTTAAAAGCTTAAAAGATAACAGAAAAACATTAAAACTAATAAAATATTGAAAAAAATTATAGTTGTCGTAAATAATATACATAGTATATGTACATAATATACAAATATACAACAATGCATTGAACAATTTATACTCGTAACAGCAACAACAGCAACAACAATATTGTACAACATATTCACACTGAACAAAAAATACAGAATTAAAAACAACAAAAAAAACAAAAGAAAATAAAAAAAATAACAAATTGCATAAAAAACAGTGAAATTAAAATACTATATACTAAACGTGGGTGTATATGGTCAGTAGGTATTCATTTGAATTAAACAAATATACATACTTATATATATATTATATATATTAATGCATTATTGAGCAAATTATTATCGAATAAAAAATTAATATGTGTATAAAAAACAAAATCAAATTCAAACTGTCTTTCATTGCATAGTACTAAGCGTTAAGGATGAAGGAGAAGAACACAAGAAGAAACAAGAATAAAATGTTGAAAGCTACAGGGGCGTTTCCTATACCATGAAATGGTATAGAAAGATCTTTAACTTGATTTTGTTAAATCACTTTGTATGGCGACTGTATGCGATAGTGATAGGTCTATAGAAGGTCAATTAATTATCGAAGGAGACCTAAATTTCAGAGCCGTAGAGTGAGGTGTGCCAAACAAGGGCTCGAGAGGAACTCGAGGCATTCTAAGAATGACTGCGCGGCTAGGTCTAATAGCGCTCAGTACGGGAAATGCAACCACGTTTAGAAGACCAGGATGCGAGGAAACCACACCAGACATTACCTTATCAACGGAATGCATAGCAGGCTCAATAAAGAATTGGAAAGTCCTGGCAGCGATCATCATTACATTTCTTTCATGAACAGTGGAACAAACGCTAACCAGCACAGGAAAAATATTGGAACACGAAATTGGAAAATTTCGAAACTACGCGAGGATTCTTGAAATTGAAGAAACTCGACGCTCCTCAACCGCTGACAAAATGATCACATCACAAAAATAGTTAGTTAACCAGATCAGAACCCCCCAATTTACCCTCGAAGAGCAGCAGAACTCCCCACCCGGAAGACGGGATGCTTAATATAATAAGTAGAACACGTGCCTCGAAGCCGGCATATTCCCTGAACCCTCAATGTCTAATTAGAAAAGGTGATCTCAAGCTTCCGACAGCAAAATCGCTGCAGAGCAACCGGAGGACTATTACTAAATAGGAGCTCTACATATATGCAGAGGAACACGACTTTAGACCTCGCAATTGAAAATGAAATAATGAAAGTATTATTAACATATTCCAACAGATGAACCACAGGGCCCATGGGACATCTGGAACATCATCTACGACGCTGTACTAAAACTCGAACGGCTGGTGCTAATTAGAAAACGGTGATCACACTGGCTCTAGTTCCATCAGCATACCGTCCACTAGACATGCCTTGATAAAGCAGGAGCAGAATATTCTGCTCTAACTCAGAAGACTAATGGCCATAGGCTACTTAAAGCCAGACTGCGCTTAAAAAGGAAAACCGGCGTAAGGTGCCCAGTGGCTATTAACGAAACATTGATGATGCGAAAGGTGAGGCGTAGACATCGCTCCCCAAGCTAGAGTAACAGAAAAGTGCTTTTCCTCCACTTGATCTGTACCAAGCCTTCAAAGATGGAGGGATCACAACCGCTGTCTCTTGATTCGAACTATGTCATTTTCGCCGTATATCCCGCGTTCATGGTCACGTCAGAAGCAGCACAGGGATATGGAACATCATCTACGACGCTGGATTTGGTTAGGTTAAAAAGATCTAGGACGACGGTCCATAGTGATATCCAAACCTCATAATTATTGAAAGAAAAGAGTGCCAGACGAATTTGTTTGTGAAACTAATTGGCTACGTTCGCCACAACCTCAGTCTTGGCTGAACGGATGGGCGAAACGATTTGTAGTATTTGTGTTGGTCCTCGAGGATCAAAGCAAAAACACTGACTTAGTTATTATTCTATAATTTGTATTGAACTGGTGAGTTACAAAGTCCATGAGTGGAATTAGTAGCTCTAAACACTGCACACAGACGCATTAGTAGTTGAATTGAATTTAAACGGAAGTACCTAACAAATCCTTGCATACTTTTAGGCATTATCATTTAATACTGCTTAGAGTTGCAGTATTCCGCCATATTTAAAGTTTATCTCATATCATCAGCTACAAATCCAATATTTATGTGGTAATACTTTTTACAACGGTCATTTGTAGCATAGTTCTGAGAATTTCGAACCAGTTTTGCAAAATTATAGTAAATATATAAAATTAAATTTAAATCGAAGTAACCCAAGTATTTCTGGTAGAACCCCCAAAGGTGATCTAGTGACTGATGCCCAAAGCATACTGAAATTAGAGAGTGAACACTGCTCTAACCTGCTGAATGACAGTGAAAGCTTACCACCAGGAGATGGTGAACCCGATTCCCCAATCGACGGCGATGGAGCAGACGTTTCATTGCCCGACCATGAAGAAGTTCGAATAGCAATTACCCGTTTGTAGAACCACAAAGCGGCGGAGGCCAATGGACTGCTATTCAACTATGGTGGCGAAGAACTGATAAGGAGCATGCATTAGCTTCTTTGTAAAATATAGTGGGACAAAAGCATGCGCAACGATTAGAATTTAAGTATGCTCCGCCCAATCCACAAAAAGGAGACTCCACAGTCTGCGCCAACTACCGTGGGATGAAACTCCCCAACATATAATAAGCATATTGGACCTCTCTGAGTCGTTCGATACCAAACAAATTTTCAGGCAAGGTGACTCCCTATCGTCATTCATTCTACTACTCGAGAAAATAGTTCGAACTGCCGAGCTGAATAAAGAGAATACAATCTTCTACAAGAGTGTCACCATACATCGATCGATATCATACACGACATTGACATAGTTCAGCGAATTAAGAGACAGCTGCTACGCTGGCTAGGTCATGTCGTCCGAAGGGATGAAAACACTCCAGCTCTGAGATTATTCGGCGCAGTACCTGCCGAGGGAAGCAGTGGAAGATTAAGGCCTCCACTCCGTTGAAAAGACCAGAAGGAAAATGTCCTGGCTACATTTGGAATCTCGAATTGGTGCTCCTAGTTTATTGACCCAGGACCATATCACTTCACGCTCTCAATTTTATGCTTCTAAAACTAACATCTCGACGCAGGAGATCAATGAGATAAGATCCATACAGACACAATCATCTCTACATACTATGTACATTAGTACCAAAAGTTTAAAAATTTTTGAATATACATATGTACATACATACATAAGTACATTTACGTCCGCATTTAGATATTATGAACAGTTGAACAAATTTTTAGTGAAAATACCCAAATTAAAAATAACTACAGAGCTAAATTTTAACTAGAAAGTTCACATTGGCAAAAGCTGAACAAGCAAGAAACATACATACATACATATGTACATACATATGTATATATATAATTTTTACATATACGCACATACAAACATACATAAGTATGTACTTAAATGAACTTATGTTCTATTAATAACAGGCAAGACACTCGGAAAGTGGATGGATTTGGAGCTTAAAAAAAATTTAAAAAAAATTCTGATTATTAGAATTAAAAACTATTTTCTTTTTACAAAAGTAATTTTCTAAAATTCTAGAAAGTTGAGGAATGAAGCATTCATTGAGACCTCCCATTCAACATTGACGAAGGTAAATCCCTGGAATAAAAGTTAACTTTTCTCTTTACATACATACTTGCACAAACTTATGTAAATATGTATGTTTGTATATACAATCATTCATGAGTAAAAATTGTTTACAAAATTTTCTATCGAAACACAGGCGTACATCATACATACATATATACATGCTATACGCAGATATATACAAACATATGATTTTGCTTAATTCGTCAGAAAACATCTGATGTTATGAACAACACTTTTCATTCTACGTTCCACTATGTAGATATTATACTCTTTATGTATGTATACGTACACATACATATATACATACATATATATGTATATTGTGGATGTAGATCAAATGAGTGGCTTAATTGGAAAACATTTACTGTACTACATACATACTTACATACATATATAGTATATTTTTCAACAAACTTACGTCACATGTGGCCTGATCCGCCAGGCCCCCAAAACTTCGTGCGTGACACACATTTACGTATACCTATAAACACATATACATAAAGAATGGCGACGAGCCCACAACGAACAACGGCATTCGAAAATACCAGATTGTTGTTTTTTGTTGTTTAGTTGTTGTGTTGCAAATAATATTTCGCATAAACTGGCTTTGCTGATTGCATGTATGTATGTATGTATGTATATATATACTATGTGGATATGGGCATAATTGTGTTGAACACAATCATGTGAGTTGGAGGCCGGGCATGAATACGTAGTCAATGAAAAGATATAATATAGAGATATTGTTGTTGCTTTGTCAAAGACTTGTTTACGAGCGCTATTGCTTATACCCTCTACATAAAAGCGAGAAATAAAGGAATATATAAAAATACTAGGGGATCCGGCCACGCGTTGCTATGGTTTATGTACATTTTATACTATTATTCATATGAAAAACTATTCAATACAGTGTAAATTTACGAATAAAGGCGAAAACGTTTTTGTTGGTATAAGAATCCAAGGGATTGTACTTGAGGTTTAGTTTTGAATATGTTCATCCGAAAAAGTTTCATTTGAAAAAATAACGAATTTAAAGCTGCTTTCTCAATGTCTGGTTACCAGCCTTTCTGTCCAATTAATAGAGTTGTCCGCTTAATAGATTATACTTGATAAACATCAACAATAGACGTGGTTATAGGAGATGTCCGCTTAATAGAGGGTCCATTCAATAGAGCTTTCACTGTATTTTTTATTTATGAATTATTTAAACTATCTTCTAAGTTGGTTCAAACTGGACACAGTGTGCTAAATTTTACTAAAATCGGTTCAGTAATTTATGAGTCCCGAAAAAACAACGGTTTCGATGCCGGTGAGAACGTAACCGTTATCGCGCCGTGATAAACGACTATTTGATGTCTGAAATTGAAGCTCATGATCTCGGCGATATGCCATTTACCACACGTCGCATCAATCAATGGATTTATTGAAAGAACACTGCGGTGAGTTGATAATTTCATGTTTTAGGCCGGTCGATTGGCCACGAAGATCGTGTGATATCACCCCTTTTTCCCATGGTGATATGTAAAGTCTAAAGTCTGACCGCATAGACCGCTTTGATTCAGGCCTTGAAACAAAACATCACTCGAGTCATTCGTCAGTTACCAGTCGAAATGCTCGAACGAGTCATCGAAATTTGGACTTAACGGATGGACCATCTGGACCGCGGCCAACATTTGAAAGAGGTTTCCTTCAAAATATAAATACCAAAGAATGTTCTTTCGAATGATATGAAGCATTACCCATTAGAAGTCTGTGTTGTTTTTTTTTTTAAGTAGGGAATCCGAAACGGATCACACATAAAGGCAATTATTCTGGAATCATATCGGATTACACAAAACATACTGGATTCGAAAAGTAAAATTTTTTTTATCTGCCTCGAAAGACTCCGTGGCAATGTCATTGTATGTAGGGTATTGCGGCAGGTTTATATATGTGGATATACATACATACTTATATACATACATATGTAAGTATATGAGCGGACTTAGTACAACTTGTTTTCATGTATATTCTTTCTATTTTTTTCGTCAAAGACGGCTCGTATGATTTTCAGTGTGTACACCATATTTTCTTCATGCATTCAAACAAACATACGATATGTAAAAATAATTTATAAAAAAATCTAAAATCAGACAAGTAATGAAAATTTGGCAATGGAATACTGCAAAAACAAAGAACGCCAACAAACGTAGCTGTAAATATAAATATGTAGATATTCGAAAAATGTAAAAAAGTAGGTGTAATGTCTGAAAAGTATTGACTTTATAAAAATAAGAATCTCTTCAGATTCATTTAGTTTTCTTGAGCTCTTTTTCTTAAACTCCCATAACCTCATAGGGGACAACTAGAAAAAACAGCGAGATGCAGATCTCACTGGAACTCCTAAAGGCAAGTCTTATGTTCCATGTATGCCTACTTGTTGTTGGATTAATGTATCGAGAAAGCGCCTTGAATTCATCGCAAATCCGTTTATGCGTTATTTTTATTGCCATTAGTTTAGCTGCCTGACTGAAAGTGTGAGGTCTAAGGTCTTGCAGCCATAATCTCGCAAGGACGGGAAAATCAAGAAGGAAGTGTTGAGATCACTATACTAAGTAACCTCTATGACTAACATGCACAAAAATTTAAATTCACTGCCTGCATCCTGATCGAACGCTGAGGAGTTGGAAATCCCTACAATTAGCGAATAACCATGATGAAGGGGATTAACCTTGATGCGGATCTGACTAGAGCTATTGCCATTTAATTCGGACCAGAAATACCTAGTAGACAAAACAGAGCTGAAGTGAGACCCATCCAACAAGTAGTGAAGCGAAGGAAGGCAACACAGCTCCGACCTGTCCGCTAAACTAGTCCATTTTTTTTGAATACCTCAATTATTATGAAACAAAGAATTTCTAGACTAGAATATTCCTTTAACTAGAGCAGGCAAATATGAGGGAATAACAACTAGAGAAGTTAAGTTTTGTTAAGGCAACATATCTGTAGGGCGAGTTGAGTTCCGTTATATGGGAAGTGAGCAATGATAACCATTTTTTCCCAAATTTTTGTCCTATGCCAAATCATGATTCCATATCTTAATTTAGTGCTTAATTAGACGGACGTAATGCAGGTCGCATCCTGGGTAAGATTAAAAAGCCTGCGGTCTTCCGGGCCATTTCAACTCCTGGACGACTTTAGCTTTGAAAGTGGTTTATGAGTAGGATTAGCTCTATAGGAATTTGCTAGAACCCTGAGCTGGGGGTTGCGGTATTCTGGCACCTGAATGGCTGACGGGCTTATGTCGCAAGACCGATAGGAAGTTCCACATCAGGACATTCTACGACCAATGGGATGGGGGAAGCCGATGGAAACCCGCCTGCAAGTAACGTAGATAGGCCTTCATAAGCAGCGGAATCGCCAGCACTAGCAATGGAACCTTTTGTAGGCTCATGAAAGGCTCTACAGATGATAGAATCAAGTCAGCGGTAGCTTGACGAAAGTATAATCAAATTGTCAAAAAACAATGGAACTTCAGCATTACCATATTTTGCAACTTTAATCAAATATACATAGACACATTATAATGACAAATTCCTTGCTTTTCATCAACAAAAAAACAAATCGTTGCAACGCCTCAAACGTGATGCTTTGACTTTAGGAAATTCGATTCGAGATTCGAAAGGCCGATCTTCATATTTTATGAGAGTATCTGAAAATCTGAATTCTGCTTTCCCCAGACTGGATAAGGAAGCGAAGCGTATGGGTCTGGTTGTGACAGTCGTCGCATTCACGACTTGGCTCCCACGTCACCGTTGACAGTCATAACTTCGAAGTCTTAGTTAATTTCGTCTATCTTGGAACCAGCATTAAACAACAACAACAATTTAGTGCAGAACTGCCAACAGATGCTACTTCAAACTGAGCAGGCAATTGTGAAGTAAAGTCATCTTTCGACGAATAAAAACCAAATTCTATAAGTCTCTCACTACCCGCGTCCTGTTTTAAGGCATGGATAATGGCTTCATCTGATGAGTCGGCGTTACGAGTTTTCGAGAGAAAGGCTCTGCGGAAGATTTATGGTTCTTTGCGCATTGGCAACAGCGAATACCGTAGTCGATGGAACCATGAGCTGTACGAGATATATGACGACATTGACATAGTTCGCTGGCTAAGTCCTATGGTCCGAATGGATGAAAACACTGAGAGTATTCGACGCAGTATTCGCCGAGGAAACAGAGGAAGAGGAAGACCTCTATTCCGTTGAAAAGACCGGGTGGAGAAGGATTTGGCTACACTTTAAATCTCCACTTGGTGCCAAATAGCGAAAAGAAATAACAACTGGCGCGCTGTTGTAAACTCGGCTATATCTGAATCAAATTTTGTACATACATAGACAAACTTCGCATTCACCAACGAAAACTCCTTGCTCAGCGGCAAGTTTTCTTTCAAGACTGCAGCAAGTACACACATACAAACACACATATGACAAAATTAGGTGCATAGTAACGGCAATACTTCGAGAAGCATGCAACTGCGAACTATCGGTTGTAATTGTCTCACAGAAACACATGCAAAACAAAATTACAAACTTGTGTTGCTGAATTTGGCAAATTGCGGAAAATTACATAGCAACAAATGCAATTACTGACGATGATAGCAGTGATTGTGTGGCGTGGTGAACAGTAGGTCGGGCAGTTGCTTGTATCGAAATCTTGCTGACCGATAGGAAAGCTATAGCGTTACGGGGTCTATGTAATTGTTTGATAAACCAATCTTCAGATTTCAGTCAATTGACCGCCGCGGCTGCCTCGAATAAGATCCAAATTTCGACCACTTTTTGC
Organism: Bactrocera tryoni; assembly: GCF_016617805.1. Taxonomy (NCBI): domain Eukaryota; kingdom Metazoa; phylum Arthropoda; class Insecta; order Diptera; family Tephritidae; genus Bactrocera; species Bactrocera tryoni. The sequence continues at coordinate 55,134,372 of NC_052502.1, read as the reverse complement.
AGTAATTGGGGATGCATATCACTCATATCGAGCTCGAGCTTATCTGCGTAGATAAGCGACTTCACATAACCCTCAAAGAACAGTCCAGCGTTGTTAAATCGCGCGGTTTAGGAGGCCCCGTCACAGGCCCACGACGCGAGGTAATGCGCTCAGCAAAGGTTTCCTTCAATAAATTAATTGCTTCGTTCGTTGGAAGCAAAGGTCGTCTACATCAGTGTCCTTCAATTCAAGCACGAAAAACCGATTAATCATGGCTCCATAGCGTTTCTCATTGACTGTAACATCAAGGCCGACGGGACGGTTGTTGCAGGTTATGGAAATATTTTTCAAGATAAAAATGTGGTCGGTTGTCGTTGTCCGTCGAGAAGCAATAATGTTGTAATGGTATCATCAGAATGGTGATAAAGAATGTAGATATGCAAATCGGCTTCTACCACAACCGATATCAAAGTAATGTAGGAAAGAATATCGAAAACAAAATAGTTTATGTGTCGGTAAGATAAGAAATCAACGTTTTTTGCCATGCTTAGAAAGAGTTGTTTTACTGTTCAATCTAGTTTAATGAACTTTATTGAATATTCCTTCTTCTTTTTCATTATTGCGGTAGACACCGCTTACGCGGTTATAAGTAGCCGAGATTACAATAGCGCGTCAATCGTTCTTCTTTTCGCTGTTTGGTTTGGAGGTTCCAAGTGTAGCCAAGTCCTTCTTCACATGGTCTTTCCAACGGCGGGTAATGAGTCGAATACTCTCAGAGCTGGAGTGTTTTCGTACATTCAGACAACATGACCTAGTCGGTGTAGTCGCTGTTCCTTAATTCGCTGAACTCTGTCAATGTCGTCGTACATATCGTATATCTATCGTTTCCATCGACTGCGGTATTCGCCGTTGGCAATGTGTAAAGGACCATAAATCGTCCGTACTTCCGACTCATCAGATGTTGTCCTTATCCATGCTTTTGCACCATATAACAGAACGGGAATGATGAGTGACTTGTAGAGTTTGGTCTTTGTTATTCGAGAGTGGGCTTTAGCTCTCAAATGCCTCTCAGTCCGAAATAGCACCTGTGGACAAGAGTTACTCTACGTTAGATTTCGAGGTTGACGTTGTTGTTGGTGTTAATGTTGGTTCCAAGATAGGCGAAATTATATACGACTTCGAATTTATGACTGTTAACAGTGACGTGCAAGCCAAGTGGCGAGTGCGACGACTGTTTGTTTGATGAGAGGAGCTATTTTGTCTTTTCTATTTTCTAGTGAAGTCTCCGTCCATCTTTAACACCTATATCCCAACCTCTTATTTTTGTTTCTAAAGCAGAAGTTAACAACGAAAGCAATAATTTTTCAAAGATTGTTTAATTTGATTTTGTCACGTAGGTAAATACATAAATTAAAGCCGCTTTCTGTGACACCACGCGCCGTCACACATACATATATACGTCACTTCTTATCGGCGGCTGATATAAAGTTATTAATCACACCTCACTTTCAACGTTATGCTTAAGCTCCTGTGCTAGCTTCTGTCTCTTATCAGCTAGGAAAAAATAATCACACAAACACACGTATTAAGGCAATAGCTTGAGGCTCGCTGCTGGGGGCTGCGGCATTGATCACTAAGGTTGGTTGACGCAAATTCCTATGGTGTAAATATTTTTTGTTTTTGTGCTCACATGTATTTTTACTAAAGATAATGGCACAAAAAATATCAAACAACTGCCTATTAACAAAACAAGGTGCTATTAGTATATACAATATATTTTACAAATACATATACAAAAGTACATAACTATGTAGTATATATTCTAGTTGAAATATATTATAATTTGTCGTTTATTAATGCCGTGTAAAATTTAATTTAAAATTAATTTGTATGTTTGTTGACTTATACACCTCTAGAAAGATAAGAAAGCGATGATGTTTTCCAAAATATCACGTGATACATTGGTCAAGTTAATTAAATAACTGATAATACGACATTTATATACAATTATTTAAAAACACAAGCAAAGTACTAAATGTATATATGTATGTATGTATGTCCGTTTTATCCTTTCCATTACAAATAGCGGGTGATCCAACTAGAGGTGGCGAAAATTCACGTTTTGTACTGAATTCAAATTATGGTCAACATAATCGGCCTACTGAGTACACTATCCAGAACACCATCACCCATTTTGAGACCCAGCATTAATGATTGGATGATATTCGAATAGACCATGTTCAGCACGCAGTGAAGAAAACATAGCAGCCGTAGCTGAAAATGTACGTGAGGACTGTTGTTCGCTGCCGTTCGCAGCAAATACAGCCTTTGCAAGAACTTAAGCCGCTCGACCTTCTCAAGAGACACCGCTTCGCTCTATGGGCTCTTGAAAAGTTCCAAGAAGTTTCGAATTTTGTTCAGCGATGAGGTCAATTTCTGGCTCAATCGATATGTAAACAAGCAAGCTCACCGCATTTGGGACGAAGAGCAAACTGAAGAGATTCAAGAGTTGCCATTTCATACAGAAGGCCATTTGAAGGAATCAATATTTCTTCAAAAATTATCCCATTGGGAACGTAACCGTTAATGGCGACAGTTAGCGCCATGATAACAAACTATTTAATGCCTGAAACTGATTCAACAAAACGGCGCCACTTTCCATACTTCGCATCAATCCATGAATGTATTGAATGATATGTAAAGTCTAAAGACTATGTGGACAATGCCGCTTCGATTCAGGCCTAGGATCAAAACATCACGCATATCATTTGCCAGTTACCAGTCGAAATGCTTGAAAGAATCATCGAAAAATGGACTCAACGGTTGGACCATCTGAGACGTAGCCGCGACCAACATTTGTTCATAATGTTCTTTCGAATGATAGTAAGCATTTCCCATTATATTTGAAGTTTCTGTGTTTTTTCTTTAAAAAAGTAGGGAGCCTCAAAATGGATCACCCTTTACATACCAAATCTTGGGAAAAAATCTAGCTCAATATGCAAAGATTTCTTCTGAAACCTTTTTCGCTGATTGGGTTATCCAGTTAGAGTTGAAAAAACTGATTGGTTACAAAAATCACCTAATCTGGAAAATAACCTCGTGATTATGTTTAACTACACTAAACTATGAGAAACTGTAACAAGATAACAATAATGCTATGGCTGTCAGTCAAAATAAAACTGAACTGGTTTTATTTAACAGGAAGTACAAAATCTTGGATGAACCCCTTGCCTCATTGGTGGACTCTTGTCTTTACCCCGTCGAAAAGGTGAAGTACTTGGACCTCATGCTTGACAGAAAGCTATCATGGAAGCCCAATGTTGAGAAGAGGGTGAGGAAGGCATTAGTTGCTTTATATTGTTTGAAAAGAGCTATTGGGACCAAGAGTTGTATGTTAGCTTTAAGAAACCGTAGTTATGGCAATACTGTTCTATGGTGTATTTGTCTAGTGGAGGGCGCTCGGCAAAGCCACACTCGCCAGTAGCCAACGTGCTTAACGAGCATCAGCGGTGCACCACGTACAGCACCAACGTGGGCACTTAATGCCCTTTTACATATAACACCCGTCGTCATAGCCGGCAAATGCATTTTCTATTGCAAAAATTGCTATCAGACCCCGGTAATCCGGGCACAATAATGGTCCCAGAGTGAGACGTTCTGAAGCCCTATCACACTTCAATTACATTCCTGAAAACCTCCGATAGCAGAACTGTTATACACACATTGATTTAGTTAACAATGAGCTCAAATCTGGTCAAGGAGAGCATGACCTCAATAGATATTGCATCAAGCTACTTCCCATGCCTGGGTGCCTGGTCACAGCGGAATCGTCGGTAAATGTAAAGCCAATGAGCTAGCTAGGTGTCCTAACTGGACATTAGCCCATTGACATTCACAAAATATGTAAAGTTACATGGAAGAGGATGAGTTGGAAACATCTAGACACTTTCTCCTTCACTGTCCTGTTTTCGCCAAACTAAGTTTGAAGCATCTTTGTTGTTAAACTTTCTACAAATCCGTCGAATTGGCTGGAGTAGATATTAGCCAGCTAAATAAATTTGTAGCCGGCTCTAAAGACTTTATTGATTTTCAACGGTTTTTTTGTATATTAGGAATTCTGAGCATCACAACAAGAGTCTCTAGCAGTCGAAGTGGTATTACTCGTGGTCTTACGGCCTATTTATCTAACATAACCTAACCTAGCCTATAATTATAGTTTAATAACCCAATCATGATGTTATAGCTTCGGTGCAACCGAAATTAACATTTTTTCTAGCTAGCGATATTAGTAATTCTCACAACTATATGTAGTCCTTTTAAAACTTCGATGCCTGCCGATCGGAACTTAAGTGTGCTCACTTAATCTATTAACAGCTTAGATTCGAGAAAGCAGATCAAACACTTCACCATCTACTTGTCAACTTAAAATCGAATTTTGAAGGAAAAAGAAGTCGCCTTTATCATGCTATGTCTAAACTAGTTATACCTGAACCTAAACTAGTTATACCTCAAACTTATAACATAGATAGATAACGAAATACATACATACAGATCATTTGCAAATTAGTTTAAATATCAGGATTGGTAATTGTAACCTTGAAGTCCAAAATTTAACCTTTTTATTCTTGGAAGAGGTGCCTAGCTAGGCTAAGTGCGCCGCCTTTAAATGCGTTTTTCTCGAAACTGTGTTTTTGTAGTCGGTTGACAAGATTTCTCAAGAACTACTCAACCGATCTTCATGAAATTTTACACAGTTTTTTTTTGATATAATTCTTAAAGACTTGGAAAAAGGTTTTTTTTTAGATTAAAACTATTTGAAAAAAATATGTAGCGAAATTGTAATTTTTTTTTGTAAAAATGTGTGCCAAAAATCCAATTTTCAGTTTCTTTTCCTTCTTCCAAAATCTAAGTTAAGGTTTTAACTAAAACACGTATTTTTTCACTTTAGATGATCCTGTAAGGAGTTATCCTGCCAAAGCGCATTTTTTCTAAAAGGTCTCCGGAAAAGGCCAAGTTTAAATATTTGTTTTCAAAAATTTCAGAATTTCTTTGTTAAAAGTGTATGTTTGTAACAATAAAAAATTCGAATAATTTTTATATAAAAAAAAAGAATTTGAAGAAAGGCTAGTTTTTACCCGAGTAAACCCTTGTTTCTAACCTAAAATCAGCACCTAAAGGAGGAATCCGCATAGTTTAAATAACCGAATTGAAGAATCAATGGTTTCATTTAATATTGCCGGAATAAATAAAAAACTGATAACTCACTTTGGATTTGGACGTAATCACTCAGAAAAGGCGGATCAAATAGAAGAAGATAAGGTATTGAAAAAAAGAACTAAAAATACATATGTAAACAATCTTATCCAATTAATTCATATGAAGGTGACTACCAAGCATTGGTGTTAGCGCTTTCATTATGTTATATATGAATGTATTTATTTTGATATATACTTTTCTTCATTTCGTTTCACTTATCAGAAGCTGATTTCGCATTCTCTCGACCGTATTGTATGTATGTATATGCACTTCTTTATTCACTTATTAATGTCAAAAGTTCCACATTGAAAACGCCAACAAGACCACAAAGCTGAACACAATACATCGTTCAAAATTGCACCTAAATAAATTGGACAAAAATAAATAAATAATCTGAGTATGTAACATTAGAGAGGATAGATTTACAGAGAATCAAAAAAAAAACGAAAAACCCAAATGTGGGAAATGTTCTACGGATTATTCTGAACAACATTGACTAAGAGACTATGGATCCGGTTTCGAACCAGCGACTGATAAACCGAAGTTTTTTATTAATCATAAACATTCATTCGTCAGTTTTTGAGATATCCGAATAAAATTTAATACGTACTTAGAAGCACATATTCTATTGATCGTTTGTCGGAATCGGTCAGATCGGACAACATAACATATCTCCCATACAACCGATTATTCAAAACTTTTAAACTTCGCGTTAAAAATCGCATAACGAAATTTCAGACCAATATTTCAAAAACGGACAGACAAGCGGACAAGGCTAAATCAACTCAACTCGTCACGCGGATCATTTACATATATGTATGTATGTATACAAACATTATAGGGTCTCTGATCTCTTGGGTGTAACAAACAGCGTGGCAAACTTTATATACCTTCTTCAGAGTATAAAAATCAACCCACTTTAATATACACATACATATGTATGTACAGTCAGCAAGATTTGCATATTATTTCTTAGATAAATAAATACATACGAGCTCACATACATATGTACGTAAGTATTTCTGAAGGTTTTGTAAAAGAGCAATAAACAAGTGAATCATGTCGGAAAAGGAGGCAGCGCCACCGCAAAATTAGCAAAACAATAATATTTTCGCTTTTGCATTTTGATGCTTATGTATGGATGTGTGCACCTGTTGTTGTTATTTACTAATTTATCAAAAGGGGGCTCGTTCCTAGTTGTAGATAGCTATGTACATGTGTTTATGTATATATTTTCAATGGAAGTGAAGTGCTAGATTTAACTACGTATCATAAATATAAAGTTGAAAACAATAACATTTCAATTACTGAGTGGAAGGACAAGCACATTCAATGGAATTGCCAATGAACTGCAGAAAAATCGTATTAACTATTACCGATCAACTTGTACATATGTAAATTAAAATATTTATATATTATTATGTGTATATGCCTGAGTTAACACTCAGTTACTACCGTATATATGTAAGTATATGTAAGTATAGTGAAAATAGTGTTGATACTAACAGCCAGAACCCATTGTGATTTTAGGAACTAGCGCTACTCGTATCTGAAGCAAAACAAGTACTGAAGGGCTAAGTTCGGAACTAACTAAACATTTTATATTCTCGCAATTTGAAAAGATAAAGTGTGAGGAAATACTTTCAGGGATTATATAAGGGAACACAAGCCATGGGAAACCCCAATTTCTTTCTTGACTAAATGAAATCATTATATGGAAACTGGTGTTATTCATGCACCGATATCGCAGATTTCAGCATTGAACTTAAGTACATATGTACTTATATCCAATATTATAAGAACCTCCGCTTAACTTTGCTAAAATATCTCACATAGTCGTTGTATATGAAATGAAACCAACAAGAAGTTTGAAACTCATGCATAATTTTTTTCAATTATATTATATAGGGAATATGGGAGCTAGGGAATATTTTAACTCAATCTTATCCAGTTTAGGCATTTCGTTATATCATTATCAGAAATATAAGGCAATTTCCTTAAAATACCTCGCAGATCATCATGAATTTCAATAATATTAAATAGATAAATATAATATTTATATTAGTTATATGGGGGCTAAAGGAAGAATTGACCCGACGTTAAAAATTTTTAGTACAAGGGTCATTATTAGCAAAAAAATATTCTCCCAGAATTTCAATACCTTCAATGGCAATAGTCTGATTATGCTGGAATAACAACCACCCTTGAGTGTCATTAAGAGATCTTAAGTTTTATCGCTTGCACAGTCACTTGGAATTCAACCCGCCTGGACAACGAGTCATCTATATATGACCTTTTTTAGGTCCTAAGGAGTACTCTAAGTCAAAACGGATTTTTGCAAATATTAGACAAGCCTCACCCTTTTATGTAAAAATGTAAGTCTTGGGCTATCAATCGGCTGAATATCGTGGCAAAGGTGAGCCTAAGCCGAAAAAACTACGCCAAAGCAGGCCAAAAATAAAAGCTATGTTGAAAGTTTTCTTCGAATATTAAGGTGTAGTGCACACCAAATTCCCTCCAACTTGCCGAACTGTCAACAAAGAATACTATTTCAGTGTTATGCGTCGTTGGCACGAAGCTATTCGTAACAAGTAAGGAAGGGCTAAGTTCGAGTGTCACCGAACTTTTTATACTCTCGCATGATAAAGTGATAATCGAGATTTCATTATCAGTCATTCACATATTTTTCAAATACCGTATTTGTGTAAAGTTTTATTCCGCTATCATCATTGGTTCCTAATGTGTATATTATACAGAGAAGGCGTCAGATGGAAATCAAAATAGCGTTATATTGGAAAAAGGCGTGGTTGTGAACCGATTTCACCCATATTTCGTACATGTCATCAGGGTGTTATGAAAATATTATATGCCGAATTTCATTAAAATCGGTAAAGTAGTTCCCGAGATATGGTTTTTTGTTTGTCGGTTAACGCACTTTTAGTGATTTTCAACATAACCTTTGTATGGAAGGTGGGCGTGGTTATTATCCGATTTCTTCCATTTTTGAACTGTATATGGAAATGCCTGAAGGAAGCGACTCCATAGAGTTTGGTTGACATAGCTATGGTAGTTTCCGAGATATGTACAAAAAACTTAGTAGGGGGCGGGGCCACGCCCACTTTTCCAAAAGCATTAAGTCCAAATATGCCCCTCCCTAATGCGGTCCTTTGTGTCAAATTTCACTTTAATATCTTTAATTATGGCTTAGTTATGACACTTTATAGGTTTTCGGTTTTCGCCATTTTGTGGGCGTGGCAGTGGGCCGATTTGCCCATCTTCGAACTTATCCTTCTTATGGAACAAAGGAATACGTGTACCAAGTTTCATCATGATATCTCAATTTTTACACAAGTTACAGCTTGCACGGACGGACGGACAGACGGACGTACGGACACACAGACATCCGGATTTCAACTCTACTCGTCACCCTGATCACTTTGGTATATATAACCCTATATCTGACTCTTTTAGTTTTAGGACTTACAAACAACCGTTATGTGAACAAAACGATAATACTCTCCTTAGCAACTTTGTTGCGAAAGTATAAAAATAGGGCGGAATTATGGGCCGATAACTCTTGTCTTTTGCACCACGATAATGCACCGTCGGATACTGCATTGATTCTTCGCGAGTTTTTCGCCACATTTTCAACCAATATCGTGTCGCAACCACCTGATTTAGCTCCTTGTGACTTCTGGATATTCCGCAAACTTAAACGACCGCACTGAGAAAACCCTTTTGTGTCAATTGAAGACGTTAAACGTGAATCGCTACGTGCATTAAAGACCATTCCCGAAATTGACTTTAGCAACCGCTTTGAGGAATGCAAAAAAAATTGTCACAAGTGTGTTGGGGTCAAGGAGGATTACTTTAAGAGGAACGACAAGATTTTGTAAAATAAATTAAAAACTTTAAAATTATGACAATGTCTTAATATTTTTTGCTCATAGTAGTATGTAGCTACATACTTCGACTGCAAAAAATATTGTCTCTCTTCGTCAATACGTAAAACTACATGAATCTCTTTCAAACAAAACCAGTTTACTAATATGTAAAATTTTTTTCAAGGTTAATGATTGCTTCATAGACACAAAATAAAATGTGGTAATAATTTTTTCGGAGGATGGAGTCATGTGTAGAAGTTCACGCAAGTGAGGAAAGTTCTCTGATCGCCATTCACTTGGGAGTGGCCAGAAACGATTCTTTTACATATGACTAAAGCAGCTCACAACTTCCGGTCTTTGACCAAGTATCCTCCGGGTAGCCTAAGAACATCCGTTCGAAGGCGAGCTAAAGTGAGAAGGCTAAACATCCCCTACATAGGGTTGTGCGCTGGGTTTGGGACCCGCCACGTAAAAAACTAAACAATGAAAAACTACCAACAGCCTCGAATGAGAAACCCCCCTTTTGATGACGACCATGGCAAACGAAATAAGGACTACGATATTAGAGCATGCACCTGGAATGTCCGGTCCCTTAATTGGGAAGGTATCGCTGCCCAGCTGGTTGATGTCCTCGTGAAAATAAAGACTGACATCACCGCCGTCCAAGAAATGCGATGGACGGGATAAAGACAGAGACGAGTAGGTCCTTGTGGTATTTACTACAGTGGCCATATAAAGGAGCGCAAGTTTGGTGTGGTTTATGAGTGCTTGGAGCGCGCTTATGAGAGCTGCCCCCGCTACGATGTCAAAATCATGTTTGACGACTTTAACGAAAGGGTGGGCAAAGAAGGTATGTTTGGCACTACGGTCGTAAATTCAGCCTCCACGACGAAACATCCCCAAATGCGTTGAAGCTGATCGACTTCGCCGAGGCCCGAAATATGGTTATCTGTAGTACTAGATTCCAGCACAAGAAAATACATCAAGCTACCTGGCTGTCTCCAGATGTTAAAGCCACCAACCAGATCGATCGTGTTGTGATAGACGGAAGACACGTCTCCAGTGTTTTAGATGTGCGCGCGCTCCGAGGTCCTAACATCGACTCGGATCGACACTATCTTGTTGCAGCCAAGAATCGCATCCGCCTTTGTGCAGCAAAAAACGCACGTCAACAAACACAAAGAAGGTTCGACGTCGAGAAGCTACAATCACAACAGACAGCCGAACGATTTGCTACTTGGCTTGCACTCCTGCTCTCTGAGAGCACTCGTCAACAACTCGGTATAAGGGAACTGTGGGACCGCATTTCAAACTCGTTACGTACAGCTGCAACCGAAACCATTGGTTTTCAGAGAAAAGAACAGCTGGTACGACGAGGAGTGCCGTGTCGCAGCGGAGAAAAAGCAGACTGCCTACCTCACAACGTTACGATCGACCACAACACGTGCGGGATGGGATAGATACCGAGAGTTGAAGAGGGAAGCGAGACGCATTTGATAAGCTGGCCGACAGGGGTAATGCTCGAAAGTTCTACGAAAAAATGCGGCGGCTTACAGAAGGTTTCAAGACCGGAGCATACTCTTGTAGAACCCCAAAGGTGATCTAGTCACCGATGCCCAGAGCATACTTTAATTATGGAGGGAACACTTCTGCAGCCTGCTGAATGACAGTGAACGCACGACACCAGGAGAAGGCGAACCCGATTCCCGAATTGACGACGATGGAGCAGACGTTCCATTGCCCGACCATGAAGAAGTTCGAATAGCAATTACCCGCTTGAAGAACAACAAAGCGGCGGGGGCCGACGGATTGCCGGCCGAGCTATTCAAACACGGCGGCGAAGAACTGATAAGGAGCATGCATCAGCTTCTTTATAAAATATGGTCGGACGAAAGCATGCCCAACGATTGAAATTTAAGTGTGCTATGCCCAATCCATAAAAAAGGTGATCTGAATCTGCGCCAACTATCGTGGGATAAGCCCCCTCAACATCGCATATAAGGTTCTATCGAGCGTATTGTGTGAAAGATTAAAGCCCACCGTCAACAAACTGATTGGACCTTATCAGTGTGGCTTCAGACCTGGAAAATCAACAACCGACCAGATATTCACCATGCGCCGAATCTTGGAAAAGACCCGTGAAAGGAGAATCGACACACACCACCTCTTCGTCGATTTCAAAGCTGCTTTCGACAGCACGAAAAGGAGCTGCCTCTATGCCGCGATGTCTGAATTTGGTATCCCCGCAAAACTAATACGGCTGTGTAAGCTGACGTTGAGCAACACCAAAAGCTCCGTCAGAATCGGGAAGGACCTCTCCGAGCCGTTCGATACCAAACGAGGTTTCAGACAAGGCAATTCCCTATCGTGCGACTTCTTCAACCTGCTTCTGGAGAAAATAGTTCGAGCTCCAGAACTAAATAGAGAAGGTACCATCTTCTATAACAGTGTACAACTGCTGGCGTATGATATTGATATCATCGGCCTCAACACCCGCGCCGTTAGTTCTGCTTTCTCCAGGCTGGACAAGGAAGCAAAAACACAAGCAGTGATCGAGGGCAAGACGAAATGTCTCCTGTTATCAAACAAAGAGTCGTCGCACTCGTGGCTTGGCACTCACGTCACTGTTGACAGTCATAACTTTGAAGTTGTAGATAATTTCGTCTATTTAGGAACCAGTATTAACACCACCAACAATGTCAGCCTATAAATCCAACGCAGGATAACTCTTGCCAACAGGTGCTACTTCGGACTGAGTAGGCAATTGAGAAGCAAAGTCCTCTCTCGACAAACAAAAACCAAACTCTATAAGTCACTCATAATTCCCGTCCTGCTATATGGCGCAGAGGCTTGGACGATGTCAACAACTGATGAGTCGACGTTGCGAGTTTTCGAGAGAAAAGTTCTGCGACAGATTTATGGTCCTTTGCGCATTGGCCACGGCGAATATCGCATCCGATGGAATGATGAGCTGTACGAGATATATGACGACATTGACATAGTTCAGCGAATTAAAAGACAGCGGCTACGCTGGCTAGGTCATGTTGTCCGAATAGACGAAAACACTCCTGCTCTGAAAGTATTCGACGCCGTACCCGCCAGGAGGAAGCAGAGGAAGAGGAAGACTCTCCACCTGCGTTGGAAGGACCAAGTGGAGAAGGACCTGGCTTCCGCTTGGAATATCCAATTGGCGCCACGTAGCGAAAAGAAAAAACGACTGGCGCGCTGTTGTTAACTCGGCTATAATCGCGTAAGCGGTGTCTACGCCAATTAAGAAGAAGAAGAAGAATTTTTTCAAAGCTGCACGAAGCTTCAAATCAATGTCTATGTACACTGTTTACTTTTTCGCACGAACTTGTTTCCAATTGGTTGAATTTTCGGGCCTGGCAGTCCACAAACAATATTCGCAAATTAGCTGTTGGTGCCACATTTTTGCAAATAATATTCGTAAACATATACATATGTACATACATATGTATGTATGAATGTAGAAATTAATTTGGAGATCGTTGAAAACTGAAATTGTCAGAACGCCAAGTACGCCAAAACGGTAAACCGAGCGATCGTACAAAATTCTGCATGTATATATACATATGTATGTAAATGTATGTGTGTATTACTACACTTTTGTCTGTTTCGTATCTCTCCCGCATTCTCTTATGTACTTAAATTTAATCTTCACTACTTGTACAACGTTTTTTGTCTTCATACAGCCATTGTATATACAGGGTGTTCCAAAGTAAACAGGACTTAAAAAAACAAGAACAAATATTTTTTTCGCCAAAATCAATTTATCTCATTCAAAACAGTCTCCTTCTGCTTCAATACAGCTTTTTGTACGGTCCAAAAACCTTCCGAACGAGTGTTTTAGCTCGTTGGCCGGTATGGCCGCCAGTATGCCGGTACAAGCCTTTTGAATGGCCTTTACGTCTGCATAACACTTTCCTTTCATAGACAAATGCATTTTTTCGTAAAGGAAGAAGTCGCACGGTGCCATATCAGGTGAATACGGAGAGTGGTTACTGGTTAAAATATGATTTGTGATCGTCGGTCGATGAGACGGTGCATTATCGTGCAACAAACGCCAATTTTCATCTTCGCGATATTCGGGCTGAACACGTCGAATTCGGCGCACCAAATGCTTCAAAACTCCAAAGTAGAATACCGAATTAACGTTTAGGCCGGGTGGAACATATTCTTTCTGTACAATACCCCTGGAATCATAAAAACAAATCAGCAATGTCTTTACTTTTGACTTCTCCATACGCGATTTTTTGAGTTTAGGCTCGTTCGGTGCCTTCCATTCAGCACTCTGGCGTTTCGTTTCGGGATCATATTGGAAACACCACGTTTCGTCACCAGTCAAAATATTGTAAGGGATGTTTTTGTCCTTTTTGACCTCATTAATGATGTCCTTCGAATCTTGGATTCTGAGCAATTTTTGGTCGTCAGTCAATTTGTGCGGAACAAACCGTTCACACACCTTTCGTAAGTCCAAATGTTCAGTCAAAATGCGATAAATCGATGTTTTGGAGATGTTCAATTCCATTTCCATGAATTTCAATGATAATTTCGGCTGATTTTTGATGAATTCACGAACAGTTCCGATGGAATTTCCCGTGATCACGGATTTTGATTGGCCCACATGTTGATCGTCATTTATGTTCTCACGACCACTTTGAAAACGTTGAAACCACTCGTGCACTCTGCTACGGGATAGGCAATCATCGCCATAAACTTGTTTCATCAATTGAAACTTTTCGGTTTACCAATTTTAAAACAAAATTGAATGTTGGCTCTTTGTTCGAAACTCATTTTCGCACCGATAACACAGACATACTGACACTTAAAAAGCAATAGCTTCACTTCCAATCTATGAAATGTCATGAAATTCTCACTGGACAATTGATAAAAACAGCACATCGACATATACATACATATGTAGATGGCGCCACCAGGGAGCGCTAGATTCAAAAAGTCCCGTTTACTTTGGAACGCACCTTGTGTTTACCTTTCGCCGAAGCGCACATTTTTATCTGATGCACGTGCCAACATTTTTGACTCCATGAATCTGATTCAGCATACATAAATATATTTTCTTCTTTTTACTTTTGATCAAAATTCCAAACTATGACTTCAGCTCTCATCGAAGAGATAAATTTTACTCTATGTTACCCGCTATCGCTTGATAGGCTCATATATTGCTATGCTTCCATGTGGAATAAGTCAAATATAATATAATATTTATTGTGAAGAGCATATAGAATGTATCTACTTGCTTGGCTTGAAATGAACAATAATAGCTTATTTACCCCAACTTAATTTTTTTGTATTCAACTAATTAATTGAGTTGTCTTAACAGCAACAGAAATCTTCAAGTGTATGTACATACATACATACATACATATGTGTTATATTCATTTTCGCCTAACGAACAATTGAAGACAGCAGCTTTTTATACTCTCGCAACAAAGTTGCTAAGGAGAGTATTATAGTTTTGTTCACATAACGGTTGTTTGTAAGTCCTAAAACTAAAAGAGTCAGATATAGGGTTATATATACCAAAGTGATCAGGGTGACGAGTAGAGTCGAAATCCGGATGTCTGTCTGTCCGTCTGTCCGTCCGTCCGTCCGTGCAAGCTGTAACATGAGTAAAAATTGAGATATCATGATGAAACTTGATACACGTATTTCTTGGCTCCATAAGAAGGTTAAGTTCGAAGTTGGCAAAAGCGGCCCACTACCACGCCCACAAAATGGTGAAAACCTTAAACCTATAAAGTGTCATAACTAAGTCATAAATAAAGATATTAAAGTGAAATTTAATTATTGCATTATTGAAATTGCATTAGGGAGGCATATTTGGAAAAGTGGGCCCCCGCCCCCTACTAAGTTTCCTTTTTGTATATATCTCGGAAACTACTATAGCTATGTCAACCAAACTCTACAGAGTCGTTTCCTTCAGGCATTTCCATTTACATTTCAAAAATGGAAGAAATCGGATAATAACCACGCCCACCTCCCATACAAAGCTTATGTTGAAAATCACTAAAAGTGTGTTAAACGACTAAGAAGAAACGTCAGAAACACTAAATTTACGGAAAAAATGGCAGAAGAAAGCAGCACCCAGGCTTTTTTTAAAAATTTAAAATGGGCGTGACGTCACCCACTTATGGACCAAAAACCATATCTCAGGAGCTACTAATCTTATTAATTTTGCAGCAAAATAAAAAAAATATTTTTAATGACGGATAATGAAATCTCGATTATCACTTTATCATGCGAGAGTATAAAATGTTCGGTGACACCCTAACTTAGCCCTTCCTTTTACTTGTTTTATGAACAACTAAATATAACAAAAAACTATATAATTTAATCTCGGAAAAATTCTTTCACAACTTTTGTACTTAAACTCTAAAATATGAAATCAGATCCCTGGCGGATAAAAAATAATAAATTTTCACGTAGTTTAATGGCAATACAAGCAGACCAACGCTTAATTCTTACACTTGTTATAAGGCTCGGCTTAGCTTGGCTTCAGTGCCGAATTCTGTTTCGGTTACGCTTCATTACGACCTCAAATTCATAAACCTAGGTTGTGGTAAAGCATATCTTTTGCGACCTACTTATACCCGACGTCGTTTTTATAAAAGTTTCTGCCTTTTTGGTATTGATAACAAAAATATGCTGAGTCGAACCATAAGAGATCTTGTGCTATACCTCTGATGGATGGTTTCTTCCATTTTCATTAGGCAAGTTGTGATGACTTCACGTTCATCACTAAATGCTCCGGGTCAATTTTGATCATACAACAAATTTGTATGTAACACTAATTTAACAGAACGTTACTAATTTTCTTTTATTTTAAAAAATAATAGTGCTTTCCGTGGATGGGCTAAAGAAAATACTAATGAACCACAAATCTTAAAAGTAATACGAAGGTGGGCAACTTTCTAACTACAAGACTGTTGTGATTAATCTTTAAGGAATTACATGGGTTTACGGGTTTCAATTTTTACGGTTTTATTAAATTCTACAACACCGCTAGGATATTGTACTAAATTTTCGAGTTGATCCGAGTAAGTTTCAGAGATACAGTCTTGAGAACTTATGCGCTCGGGGCTAGCTAGACTAATGCACGTCAGTGTTTGTTTTTGAAGTCGGTTGGAAAGGTCTCTCGAGAACTACTCAACCGATCTACATGAAATTAATATACATACATATGTCTTTGAGATACTATTCTTAAAGACGTGAACGAATTTTCACTGAATTTTTCTTTTTTTTTTGTAAAAATGTCTGCCAAAAATTCAAATTTCATTTTTTTTCTTCGTCCAAGTTCTGTGTTAAGGTTTTAACTAAAACACGTATTTTTTCACTTTAAATGATCCTGCAAGGAGCTATCCTACCAACGAGGGGTCACCGGATATGGCGTCGCAATGGCCGAGTTTAAAATATTTTTTCCAAAAATTGAAGAATTTCTTTGTTAATAGTGTATGTTTGTAACAATAAAAAATTCTAATAAAATATCTTTTTTTTTTTATGAGAATAAAATTGTTGAAAAAGGCTGTTTTTACACGAGGAAACCCATGTAACCCCTTAATGTGTGCTCTGATGAGCCTGCAAATTTGTCGGAATCTCCGATATCGGAGCACTATAACATTAAGATCGAAATAATGTTCTGGTATGAAAAACATTTTTTATTTGGCAAAATATTTTCACCAAATTTCGCATGCATTATTGCCAAGATAGCCCTACAAGCACAGAACATAGTGCTCAGATCGGGCATATAGCTGCCATACAAACTGCCTGAACAAAATCAAGCCAAAGATCTTTTTATATTCTTATACATACTTACGTACTTATATACTATAAGAAATGAACGATACTATAAGTACGAAGCAGCCAAAATTAACATTGTCATTATTACCGTTATCAACCTGAACCAACAAACATCAACAGTGCGCTCATTGGCACACTTTGAATGTCAATGTGAGGGCCAAAAGCATCGCACAACGCGCGAAATGCAACAAATTCCGATGATGGACACACATACAAACACACACATCGTTACCAAAAAATGTGTCTCACTGTTTATAAAAGTCAACAAATACAAGCAATTTTCAAGGAAACATTTAAACCAACATTTTTTATATTTTATTTTTTTTTATCAATGTTATTAGATACCGCAGCGTGATAAGCAAAAAAAGAAAGCTATAAAATGAATTGCTGTTACACATATGAATGTATGTTTGTACATACACACATACTTATATATACATATGTTTATATGTGTAGATGTATTATATATCAATTTTTGAAGAAATTAGCAACCTTGAACAATCAGCAAAAAACGAAAAATTGCGCGAATCGAAAAGCTGAAATTGTGATTGTGTGATGTTTACTGACGCCACATCAAAAAGAAACGCGTGGGCGGCGGCGTAGAACAGACGAAATTGTGGAGGTTTCAAACAAGCAGCCATACACTCACAACTGCATACGTATACGCATAAATTAATTTGAAATATAATTTGGAAGTTCTGTATAGTAGACACTAAAATTTCTTTTTAGAAAATTTAAAACAACAACAGCAACAACTTGACACGCATGACAAATGCTACGTAAAAGAAGTCGTAAATAATTTGCCAAATGTTTAACTTGCACACGCCTCATACTTATGTACATATGTAAATAAAAAATGTGTAAAAAAAAATTAAGTAGTTTGCTGACGCAACAGACGGAAGCTACAATTTCTCCGCATATATTTCATTCTTTTTTTATTACTCATACGTGATTTGGAGAGTGTAGACTAGATAGTTCTTGAAACAATATACATATGTACATACACATATACAAATATTTATACTTACTTATATAGTATGTACATATGTTTGTTTATCCATATAATGACTCCCCAAGATTTTGATAAAAAAAAAGTCTTTCATTTATTAGATACTTATATCGATCTAACCTTAAAAAAGAACTAGCGGATTAGTTAGATATTAGTTCGTGAGTATGGCGATGCATTTTCGCCTTGTCTATTGCTTGAACGAATGATAGCACATCTGATACAAATCACTTAGTTTTGTCATAATCAAAGCTGACACTTGGCTGACAGCTTTCCACTTAACAGAAGACAAATGTGAGCAACAAATTAGAAAACCGAGAACATTTAAATAGCTTGAAGCTATAATATTCCTAGCATAAATAACGGGTGATCCAAGTAGAGGTACTTTTTTCAACGTAGCCTTTTTGGCAGATCACACATGAGACGTGTCAAGCTCTCATGTTATTTTTGTTCAGTATTGTTTGACATTTCATCATGGAAAAACTTACGGCTGAACAACGTTTACAAATCGCCTCGACTTTATTACGAAAATTCACGCTCTGTACATATGGTCAACATAACCGAACTACTGAGCGTACTATTCGCAAAGACCAGCTTGTGCAAGAACTGAAGCTCCACCTTCCCAAGTAACATCGCTTCGCTCAATAGGCTGAGGTTATAGGTCCAAGACGACTGACGTTTCCGAGCCAATATTTGTTCAGCGATAAGAGGCTATTTCTGACTCAATGGATATGTAAACAAGCAAAATTGCCGCATTTGGGATGAAGAACAACCTTAAGAGATTCAAGAGCTGCTTTTTCATCCAGAAATAACAACGGTTTGGTGTGGTTTGTAGGCCGGTGGAATTATCGGGCCATATTTCTTTAAAAATGATGCCGATAAGAACGTAACCATGAATGGCACCTGTTATCGCCCATTATAACCGACTACATATTTGAGTGCTATCTGAAATTGAAGCTTGACCTTTACGACATTGGTTTCAACAAGAAAAGTTGCACTCCTCCACACATCGCATCAATCAATTACAAGTCAGAATGCTCGAACGAGTCAATGAAAAGTGTGGACTCAAGGGATGGAATTAGATAGAATTTGAAGCGCGTATTTTTAAATAGGGAGCCTAAAAATTAATCTTCTTCTTAATTGGCGTAACAGATACGCTTACGCGATTATAGCGCGCCAAATCGTTTCTTTTTTCTTTTCGCTAGCGTGGCGCCAATTGTATATTCCAAGCGAAGCCAGGTCCTTCTACACTTAGAAGTTGAATAATACATCAATTTTTTTTAAACCGTCTTTAGAGTTCGACTTGTAAATGAATTTGAAACCCAATGCAAATTCCCATTGTCGTTAACGTGATCAAGATAATGCGTATGTAACAATAAAAACCATAGAGCTATCATAACAACTACGTTATCACTACGGAAGGGCGGACGTAGGTCACTAACTAAATCATAACACCTTTAGTTGTCTCAATATCAGGTCACATGACAATCCTGCAATATCAACGTGTGCATAGCATCAATAGTTTCCGGAATAATAACTGATTTTGGACGACCTTCAGGAAATTCGACTTACAGTGATCTACGACTTCAATTGGAAACACCATACCACCAATAAAATTTTCATTATTTAATTCCACTTTTTGGCCAAGATACATAAATATTTTAAGTTACCGTAAAGAATACAAGTAGCGGTTGTATGTCAAAACGTTCTTAGTATGAATAACATCAAAAATGTCAAACCATACGATAAATTTGAGAGCTGTCAGATTGCAACACTAGAGCTGTCAAATCCCGAAATATAAAAGCTAACAGCGTAACACAAAAATCAAATCCAATTTCGAGGTGAAACATCCCAACTGAGAAGAATTAAACAGTGTGTTCCGCAGGATGGTGTCCTCTCCCCGCTACTGTTTAATTTTTACATCTCGAAACTCCCACAGCCACCAGAGGGGGTTTCCATAACCTCGTACGCAGATGATTGTACGATATTGACGTCGGGCAATGGAATCGATGGCATGTGTTCGAAGGTAAACAGCTACCTATTCAACCTTTCTCGTTTCCTCACAGCATGGAACCTCACACTTTCCCCCACCAAATCCACAGCGACCATCTTTACGAACTGGACGAAGGAGTATAGACTTGAGCTTAACATTGAAGTCACACTTTCCCCCACCAAATCCACAGCGACCATCTTTACGAACTGGACGAAGGAGTATAGACTTGAGTTTAACATTGAAGTCGATGGCGTGAAAATTCCGACTGTAAATAACCCTAAGATTTTAGGTGTAAGAATAAAGAAGACGTATGTATCAAGTATATTTCTGTATTTCAATCCTGAAACTATCAGAACAACTAATAATCTCTATTAATTCTTTCCTTTAGGTAAATATGTTTACAAAACACGTTCCCTGCGTAACTTTAGAAATTAATTTCACACAGAACTAATATTTACTCTCAGTTAATATAGATAAACACCTAGAAGAAGCATTTATGTACAATATGTATGGTCTATTCAAATCACGAGCACCAAAAATTAAAAAATGTAAACACTGCACCGTTTTAAAAATACGTTTATATTTATCTAGGTTTCGTGGATGATGTGTGCTCCCGATTTTTCTGTGCTTTTACGATGACGTCAATGGATAAAAAAGTCAATTGAATATATGTTTCGTCTATTATATCTATACTATATATCAATAAAAAAAGATATACATACAAGTATATACATTCATAAGTATATCGGTATTGTTGATTATTTTATGCGAATTATTTGCTTTGTTTCGCCGACCGTTTCATAAAAAATTCTGATACATAATGCAGAGTCGGCCTGTATAATTTTTCGCTAATACTTCGCGGAATATACATATGGAAGAATTAGAAATGCAGAAGTGCGCTGAGTTTTCGTAGATAGTTGGTTATGTATGTAAGTACAAATGTCATGGTCAGGGTCAGTTTATAGTGCAGTTTCTAGAGACACATTGTATGTATACATACATTATGTATGTGCTTACATTGTCACTACTTTTGCGTATCAGATTTCATTTAAAATTCATTATAGTTAGCGCCGTCAACTACATATGTATGTCCATATGTTTACATATTTCAATTTTATTTATACATATGTACATTTTTTGTGATTGTCAGTTTATAGGTGGACGAACACCTTAAGCATGCATTATTTGAATTAATTACTTTCGAAATTTCCATAGTGTAACTTGAACCTCGCTTACATTTTAACCGCTTAAATTTTAATCTAATAAATATCTATCAGTAAAGTGAAATAACTAAGTAAGAAGCATGCCAAGCTGTGCTCTACTATTCTTAGAATAAAATCTAACTGGGAATGTAGAGCAGAATGTTTGCTGAGTCATTCAACTTTGCTACCAAACGTAATTACTAATAATAGTAAAAGCGGTATTCGATTCGTCAAACTTTAGAGAGTAGTGAATCGCACTTGATTGTGTTTTTTTTTTTTTAATAAAAGGATCGTAATATTTAGATATCTTCCTAATGAGAATTGATATCCGAGTATACAGACTTAGACCAAGTATCCTCTGGGTAGCAGAAAAAAACATCCGTTCAAAGGCAAGCTAAAGTGAGAAAGCGAAAAATCCCTCCCCGCCACGTAAAAAACACCTCCAATGAGAAAAAGGAAACATTCTCGTATGAGAGACCCTCCTTTTGACGGCTGTAACCGCGTGTCGGAGGATGGAGTCATGTATAGAAGTTCACGCAAGTGAGGAAAGTTCTCTGATCGCCATTCACTTGGGAGTGGCCAGAAACGATTCTTTTACACATGGCTAAAGCAGCTCACTACTTCCGGTCTTTGACCAAGTATCCTCTGGGTAGCCTAAGAACATCCGTTCGAAGGTGAGCTAATGTAAGAAGGCGAAACATTCCCTACATAGGGTTGTGCGCTGGGCTTGAGACCCGCCACGTAAAAAACAATACCAATGAAAAAGAAAAACAAAAGACAGCTGCTGGCGTATGCCGACGATATTGATATCATCGGCCTCAACACCCGCGCCGTTAGTTCTGCTTTCTCTAGGCTGGACAAGGAAGCACAAAAAATGGGTCTGGTAGTGAACGAGGGCAAAACGAAATATCTCCTGTCATCAAACAAACAGTCGTCGCACTCGCGACTTGGCTCTCACGTCACTGTTGACAGTCATAACTTTGAAGTTGTAGATAATTTCGTCTATTTAGGAACCACCATTAACACCACTAATAATGTCAGCCTGGAAATCCAACGCAGGATTGCTCTTGCCAACAGGTGCTACTTCGGACTGAGTAGGCAATTGAAAAGTAAAGTCCTCTCTCGACGAACAAAAGCTAAACTCTATAAGTCGCTCATAATTCCCGTCCTGCTATATGGTGCAGAGGCTTGGGCGATGACAGCAACCGATGAGTCGACGTTAACAGTTTTCTAGAGAAAAATTCTGCGAAAGATTTATGGTCCTTTGCGCATTGGCCACGGCGAATATCGCATCCGATGGAACGATGAGCTGTACGAGATATATGACGACATTGACATAGTTCAGCGAATTAAAAGACAGCGGCTACGCTGGCTAGGTCATGTTGTCCGGATGGATGAAAACACTCCAGCTCTGAAAGTATTCGACGCAGTACCCGCCGGGGGAAGCAGAGGAAGAGGAAGACCTCCACTCCGTTGGAAGGACCAGGTGGAGAAGGTCCTGGCTGCGCTTGGAATATCCAATTGGCGCCACGCAGCGAAAAGAAGAAACGACTGGCGCGCTCTTGTTAACTCGGCTATAATCGCATAAGCGGTGTCTACGCCAATTAAGAAGAAGAAGAAGAAGAACCGCGTAAGCGGTGCTACGTCAATAAAGAAAGGATTGATAGGTTCACTGATATTATATTTTGTTTTTTATTATGAAATAAATTGTCTTGCTGCACCATTTGTATATTTCTTGTTGATGTTATAACTAATAATGCTCGTGTGAAGCAATCAAAAGAAATAATGATGCAAATCTGAGAAAAAAGATCTTTCAAGTTTGCAGAAGTATAATTTTAAATCTGCAAAAATTAAGGCCCTGAAGGATTGTCTACAATCATAATTTGAGGGGTTATATACAGTTAGTATATTCAAAAAATCGACTTTTTTATAATCTCGCAACAAAGTTGCGAAGGAGAGTATAATAGTTTTGTTCACATAACGGCTGTTTGTAAGTTTAGGGTGACGAGTAGAGTTGAAATCCGGATGTCTGTCTGTCCGTCCGTCCGTCCGTGCAAGCTGTAACTTGAGTAAAAATTGAGATATCATGATGAAACTTGGTACACGTATTTCTTGGCTCCATAAGAAGATTAAGTTCGAAGATGGGCAAAATCGGCCCTCTGCCACGCCCACAAAATGGCGGAAACCGAAAACCTACAAAGTGTCATAACTAAGCCATAAATGAAGATATTGAAGTAAAATTTGGCACAAAGGATCGCATTAGGGAGGGGCATATTTGGTCGTAATTTTTTTGGAAAGGTGGGCGTGGCCCCGACCCCTACTAAGTTTTTTGAACATATCTCGGAAACTACTATAGTTATGTCAACCAAATTCTATAGAGTCTTTTTCTTCAGGCATTTCCATATACAGTTCAAGAAATCGGATAATAACCACGCCCACATCCCATACAAAGGTTATGTTGAAAATCACTAAAAGTGCGTTAACCGACTAACAAAAAAACGTCAGAAACACTAAATTTTACGGAAGAAATGGCAGAAGAAAGCTGCACTCAGGCTTTTTTTGTTTAATTTAAAATGGGCGTGACGTCGCCCACTTATGGACCAAAAACCATATCTCAGGAACTGCTCAACCGCTTTCAACAAAATTTGGTATATAATATTTTCTTAACACCCTGATGACATGTACAAAATATGGGTGAAATCGGTTCACAACCACGCCTTCTTCCATTATAACTCTATTTTGAATTCCATCTGATGCCTTTTCTGTATAATACGAGTATATACATTAGGAACCAATAATGATAGCGGAATAAAACGCATAATGAAATCTCGATTATCACTTTATCATGCGAGAGTATAAAATGTTCGGTGATTATTTCTTATACATAGTATCTCTTAAGAATCATTGTTATCATCATTAGTGTTCATTAATAGTAACAACTCGTGGGGTGTGTGATCTACATACATCATTAAACGGAAAGTATAAAGAAACACAATAAAGCAATACATACATACATGGAATCACTAATATATTAAGTCGTACATTTTCTAAGCAATGACAAATCTCTTTCAATTCTCAACGATTCACTGGCAATCCACCTTCTTCCATTAACAGAAATTCAAACGCTTACAGGTACTTACATACCGGTAAATGCCTCCCATTCACGCTGTGTGAGGAAATAAGCTCTCACCCTGACATAAATAAATATATTCACATATTATTATACATAACATATGTACATATGTATATAGTATATCGATTGCTCACATTCACACTTGTAATTTAGAGTGTTACATGTTTTTGTAAAAGCGGCGAATGCTCTGAGAATAATTTTAATTAAAGCCAATGTGGGGAACTAACAAGAGAATGAGTATGACGCTGTAATCTTTACGTCCATATGTTGTGTATGTATTGTATTTGTATACTAAGAATAATTGCAGCAATTTAAAAACACTACGTCACGAATACTCTGAAGACTGACAGAAATGTGTCATTGTATATAGAAAAAATAATAATATTTACATTGCTTTCGTCAAAGATGTGAAATATAAAAATATGTGATGCGTCTTTTAGGCATCAGTTGAGATTAATCAATAATATGTTTTTATAAAATTATTATTTAATGACGGCGATGTCTTGCAAGCATTATCAGATATTTCTGCAAACCATTAATGACCTAAAGAAAATTGATTTATTGATTATAAAAGTGGTTTTTGTAAAAACCCCGGAATGAAAATTTCTTTAATTTAAAAAGAATATGCTATTCAGCTACAATAACAAAGGATGGAAAACCACAATTTCATCCTGAACTAATAAAAATCATTTTTATACTCTCGCAACAAAGTTGCTAAGGAGAGTATTATAGTTTTGTTCACATAACGGTTGTTTGTAAGTCCTAAAACTAAAAGAGTCAGATATAGGGTTATATATACCAAAGTGATCAGGGTGACGAGTAGAGTTGAAAACCGGATGTCTGTCTGTCCGTCCGTCCGTCTGTCCGTCTGTCCGTCCGTCTGTCCGGCCGTCCGTGCAAGCTGTAACTTGAGTAAAAATTTACATATCTTGATGAAACTTGGTACACGTATTTCTTGGCTCCATAAGAAGATTAAGTTCGAAGATGGGCAAAATCGGCCAACTGCCACGCCCACAAAATGGCGGAAACCGAAAACCTATAAAGTATCATAACTAAGCCATAAATAAAGATATTAAAGTGAAATTTAGCACAAAGGATCGCATTAGGAAGGGGCATATAGCTATGTCAACCAAACTCTACAGAGTCGTTTTCTTCAGGCATTTCCATGTACAGTTCAAAAATGGAAGAAATCGGATAATAACCACGCCCACCTCCCATACAAAGGTTATGTTGAAAATCACTAAAAGTGCGTTAACGGACTAACAAAAAACGTCAGAAACACTAATTTTTACGGAAGCAATTGCAGAAGGAAGCTGCACCCAGGCGTTTTTAAAAAATTGAAAATGGGCGTGGCCTCGCCCACTTATGGACCAAAAACCATATCTCAGGAACTGCTAGACCGATTTCAATGAAATTCGGTATATAATATTTTCTTAACACCCTGATGACATGTACGAAATATAGGTGAAATCGGTTCACAACCACGCCTTCTTCCAATATAACGCTATTTTGAATTCCATCTGATGCCTTTTTTGTATAATACGAGTATAAACATTAGGAACCAATGATGATAGCGGAATAAAACTTTACAAAAATACGGTATTTGAAAAATATGTAAATGACGTATTATGAAATCTCGATTATCACTTTATCATGCGAGAGTATAAAATGTTCGGTGACACCCGAACTTAGCCCTTCCTTACTTCTTTGTAATACATATGTATATGAGAGCTGAAATAGTTCGTAGATCGATATTGCACTATTTCAGCGTTAAACTACTTATGTCTAGTATTATATTTTTATTTTATTTCGCTAATATACTTTACGAATATATGTAAAGCCAAACGGAAGTTTGAAATTCTTATAAATTTCTCATATGGGAGCTAAGAAATGTTGATTTTTAACGTCCTTCCTATTTTTTTCTACGAAAAACTGTCGAAAAAAGGGCCAAACTCGATACTTTCTGTTCAAACTTCCGCCATTTTGCAAATTAAAAAAAAAAAAAGCTTACATAGCGCGATAGCGACTTTCCTACTGATTAATAATCTTTTCGAAATTTTTTTTTAGACCGAAATTACGTCCGCATCGTGCAGGACCTTTTTTTGCGTGCAATTTCAACTATTTAGATAACTATTATACACCCAATAAATAGTCATAAAAAAATCATTTTGTATTGGTCATGAAAGTATTTATTTATAGTATTAAAAAAACTGGACGGGTTAGTTAATTTCTACATTAAAAAAATTCGCAAAAATCAGTAATTTTTCGGACGATCACATTGATCTATGGATGCAACATAAAGCCAACCAGAGGTTCGAATATACATATATATATATTAGGCATATGTGGGGATAAGAGAAGTATTGACTCGATTTTATCAATTTTTGGCACAAAAATATATTTTCTCTTTCAATACTATACCTCCCATTTTGACCGATATGTTTGGTAAAAAAAAATTAGACTTATCCACTGAGGTCCACATATTTTGTACCAGGGCCATTGAAGAAACAGAAAGGATTGAGGAATGAAATACCTTCAGGTATTGTGCAAAGTGTTATTCTGATAACTTAATTGATGTTGATGTGTATACCATAAAGTAAAAAAATCAAATGGAATTAAAAAATATGTTATATTGGAAATAGGTGTGGTTTTCATCGATTGCACTATAACATTGTCGAATGTGGTTACAATCAGTCAAGTAGTTCCTAATATATTGAAATAAATGTGGACGGTGTCACACCCATTGTCCAATTTTTTATACCTACGCCTATAAATATAATGCTAGCGACATATCCATTATATGGAGAGTGAGCGTAATTATTATGGGATCCTACCCATTTTCACAACGTATGAAGAGCGCTGAAAAGACTTTTTCTCGACAAGTTTGGTTTATCTTCATCGGGTTCGAATATACATATGTATGTGGGGTATTTCATACCAAATCGACCACTTTTGAACCCGACCCCTTTAGCTTTTGCTGAAACTTATCCATCCTTTTCTAGCCATTTTTGAGAAATTTACCAAAATTTTTTATCCAACTTCAAAAAATGTTATGAATTTTTCAAAAAAATGGCTTTTTTTATTTTCAAATAGCCATAACTTCTGTAGAAATTGACTTTTGGGAACCCTTTTTTTAAAAACAATTTGTTTTTGAATGAACTTTTCGAAAAAATATACGAAAAAAATTTAACACGATCAATTATATAAAATAATCGGTTTTTTTAAGTAAAATCATCATTTTTTGGAAGTTTGCCATTTTTTGAAAGTTCGCCCTTTTTTTCTGAAAAAAAAATCTTCAATTAATTTGACAACTATCCCTGCTAATCCCGGAGTGGGCCGATTTTTTTATATTTTTTTTTCATTTATTTAAAAAAAATTGTCAAATTTTCAAAAATAAAAAAAAATAAAAATATATAAAAAAATTGGTTGATAGTTATTTATGTCCTCACGACCACTTTGAAAACGTTGAAACCACTCGTGCACTCTGCTGACGGGATAGGCAATCATCGTCATAAACTTGTTTCATCAATTGAAACGTTTCGGTAAAAGTTTTATGTCATGAAATTCTCACTGGACAATCGATAAAGATGGCAGATTCTAACGCACCAGTCGACATATAGATGGCGCCACAAGAGGGCGCTATATTCAAAAAGTCCTGTTTACTTTGGAACGCACCTTGTACTCGTATATAAAATGTCTGTTAGTTCATCCATGCCATAACTTTTGTTTTAATGCCGTGATTTATGAAGGGCAGATAGGCTTATCATATAAATTAAATTTTATTATTATTATAAATACTAATTATTCGTTTTGTATTAATTAAATTAATTGATTCGACTTAATCACCTTTAAATCATTATGGCTATTGAAATTCTCCAATTAAATTGCGCCAGAAAATTTAAAGCTTATGAAACTAATGTTCTTGGAAACTATTCGTATTAGCACTAAAAATATGAAATCATAGTTAGGAATAGAAATACACTTTACTACAATCCAAAAAAAATATTTCGATTGAAATTAGAGGTGTCCATAAAAACATTAAATATTTTAATTATTAAGGACCTCAAACATATTAATATTAATTTATTTTCGCAGAAAATTGTTGAAGAAAAAAATATATCAATCTCCTCTTAAAGCTTTAATATGGGAGCTAAAAATTTCACTTTTGATTCCCTTAAATATTTACAAATAAATCATAATTTTGTCTCACTGAATAAATAAAAAGTTCGAAATCATTATTGAGTGTTAATCATTTCTAACTAAATTCTGATGTTAAGTATATACATACATACCTCTTAATTACTTTCAAGAAAATCGTTTTTCCTTTTTTACTATGGGAATTTATGTTTTTTAAATATGTACATACTTATTTTTTCATAATAAAATTGTAAATTTTTATCGAAAGCAAATGTAATAAAGAGAAAATAATTTGTTTACTGATTACTGCGACATCGATATGTACATTCATAGGAATATCGTTTGTGTACTCATTGATACGAGTATTGTTGTTTACTTTTATAGTATAATTTCCTTTCTACGTGCAAAACAATATTCTCACTTCTTCTAAGATTTGTTATGTTATTTCCCCGATAGGTATATGTAAACAAACAATACAATGTTATGAGCAATGAACCCCTGTAATTTGTGTAATATTGAATAGGCATTTAAATACGGAACACGTTTTTATTTCTTGCAATATTTTGTTTTTTTGTGGTAAAAAAAATTGAAAAAGTGAACATGGCCCCACCCTCTTATAGTTTAATGTAGGTACATATCTTCAAAACTACTAAAGCTATAACAACCAACTTTTCCGGAGATAGGTGACTTCACATAAAGTGCGTGGCACCACCCAGCGTCTATTTTTGACAGCGGCTCCTACAAAGCCCTCTCGTATCAACTCTGATGTATCTCTATACAAAAAGAACATATAAACAATACCAATGAAAACGTTGAAACAGCCTCGGATGAGAGACCCCCCCTTTTGATGACGACCATGGCAAACGGAATAAGGACTACGATTTGAGGGCATGCACCTGGAATGTCCGGACCCTTAATTGGGAAGGTGCCGCTGCCCAGCCGGTTGATGTCCTCGCAAAAATAAAGGCTGACATCACCGCCGTCCAAGAAATGCGATGGACGGGACAAGGACAGAGACGAGTAGGTCCTTGTGACATTTACTACAGTGGCCATATAAAGGAGCGCAAGTTTAGTGTTGGATTCATGGTGGGAGAGAGACTCCGTCGCCGAGTACTATCATTCACTCCGGTGAATGAACGTCTAGCCACAATCCGCATCAAAGCGAGGTTCTTCAACATATCGCTGATTTGCGCCCACGCCCCGACGGAAGAGAAGGACGATGTGACCAAAGACGCCTTCTATGAGCGCTTGGAGCGCGCTTATGAGAGCTGCCCCCGCCAGGAGAAGGAGAACCCGATTCCCCAATCGATGACGATGGAGCAGACGTTCCATTACCCGACCATGAAGTTCGTATAGCAATTGCCCGCCTCAAGAACAACAAAGCGGCAGGGGCCGACGGACTACCGGCCGAGCTATTCAAACACGGCGGCAAAGAACTAATAGGGAGCATGCATCAGCTTCTTTGTAAACTATGGTCGGACGAGAGCATGCCCAACGATTGGAATTTAAGTGTGCTATGCTCAATCCATAAAAAAGGAGACCCCACAATCTGCGCCAACTACCGTGGGATTAGCCTCCTCAACATCGCATATAAGGTTCTATCGAGCGTATTGTGTGAAAGATTAAAGCCCACTGTCAACAAACTGATTGGACCTTATCAGTGTGGCTTCAGACCTGGAAAATCAACAACCGACCAGATATTCACCATGCGCCAAATCTTGGAAAAGACCCGTGAAAGGAGAATCGACACACACCACCTCTTCGTCGATTTCAAAGCTGCTTTCGACAGCACGAAAAGGAGCTGCTTTTATGCCGCGATGTCTGAATTTGGTATCCCCGCAAAACTAATACGGCTGTGTAAACTGACGTTTAACAACACGAAAAGCTCCGTCAGGATCGGGAAGGACCTCTCCGAGCCGTTCGATACCAAACGAGGTTTCAGACAAGGCGACTCCCTATCATGCGACTTCTTCAACCTGCTCCTGGAGAAAATAATTCGAGTTGCAGAACTAAACAGAGAAGGTACCATCTTCTATAAGAGTGTACAGCTGTTGGCGTATGCCGACGATATTGATATCATCGGCCTCAACACCCGCGCCGTTAGTTCTGCTTTTTCCAGAATGGACAAGGAAGCACAGAAAATGGGTCTGATAGTGAACGAGGGCAAAACGAAATATCTCCTGTCATCAAACAAACAGTCGTCGCACTCTCGCGACTTGGCTCTCACGTCACTGTTGACAGTCATGCAACTTTGAAGTTGTAGATAATTTCGTCTATTTAGGAACCACATTAACACCACTAATAATGTCAGCCTGGAAATCCAACGCAGGATTGCTCTTGCCAACAGGTGCCACTGGACTGAGTAGGCAATTGAAAAGTAAAGTCCTCTCTCGACGAACAAAAGCTAAACTCTATAAGTCGCTCATAATTCCCGTCCTGCTATATGGTGCAGAGGTTTCAAGCGATGACAGCAACCGAAGAGTTGACGTTACGAGTTTTCGAGAGAAAAATTCTGCGAAAGATTTATGGTCCTTTGCGCATTGGCCACGGCGAATATCGCATTCGATAGAACGTTGAGCTGTACGAGATATACGACGACATTGACATAGTTCAGCGAATTAAAAGACAGCGGCTACGCTGGCTAGGTCATGTTGTCTGGATGGATGAACACAATCCAGCTCTGAAAGTATTCGACGCAATACCCGCCGGGGGAAGCAGAGGAAGAAGAAGACCTCCACTCCGTTGGAAGGACCAAGTGGAGAAGGACCTGGCTTCGCTTGGAATATCCAATTGGCGCCACGTAGCGAAAAGAAAAAACGACTGGCGCGCTGTTGTTAACTCGGCTATAATCGCGTAAGCGGTGTCTACGCCAATTAAGAAGAAAAAGATATACATACATACTTATGTACATACGTATGTACATACCCGAAGAGCCAATAATGCGCCTAAAACCACTTCGCAACTACAACCATAGAGACATATGTACTTGTATGCACCCGTGAACGTGCGCTTCCTTTAATTCCTAAACAAGATATTACAATACTTTCAACAATTTGATTAGTTACAATTATTATTAATCGAAACATACGCACTTACATATATTAAAACCTATTGAACGCGTGTTAGTTAGCTCATAGGTTTGTTATTGCATCTACTTACTTTTATTGTTCACTTAGATTGTATTATTGTATTTATATACTAGCAAATACCCGGCGTACTTTGTTACGCCGCAAAAACTGAAACGATGGGGGTATTGGAAAGAATTTAATATAGTTTAAAATGCAAATAAAAGAAAACCTTTATTCGTACATGTAAACACACATATGTACATGAGTATAATGTGTAACTTATGTTAGACTTACAAATATTTACTACCCATATTTGAATTAATTGCAAACACTTTTAAATTCATTAACGTTATAAATAATATGTTTATTAAATTCTTTTTTACAGAAAAATTAAAAATAGATAACAAAAAGGTAACAATTCAAAATCTTACATAAAATAAATAGGATTATATAGAGTAAATATTAATTCAAGATATGAAATAAGGTATACTATAATTGATGTATTTTGGAACAATAACCAAAAAGGATATATTTTAATTATTAAAAACTTCAGTGAATACAACATTTTTTGGTGTATTTCCATTGCCAGAAATGAGAACATTTTGGTTTTGTGGGGAACCAATTCGTGACAGAGCCACTTATAATTGACCATGAGAAAATACTTCGTTTCGAAGATCTATGCCAACAGTATTAAATGTTTGGCCTTGGGACTTATTAATGGTAATCGCAAAACATGTCTTAACGGGGAACTGTACTCTTTTGAAACTAAACGGAAGATCTGTAGGTATCATTGGTATCCGAGGGATCATTGTGCTTTCGCCTGCTGGAGGTCCGGTTAAAATGTTTGCTTGAATGATATTAGGCATCAAGTGCGTTATCTTCAGTCGAGTGCCATTACATAAATTGGGAGGCTTAAGATTTCGTAGAAGGATTATTGGCGTACCAATTTTAAGTTCTAGTTGAAATGGAGGTAGAACCCGAGGGATTAAGAGAGTTAAGAAACTCCGTTGGATAGTGAACAACGTCTCCTTCATCTGTCACTGTGTCAAAAGAATAGTAAATTCTATATATTCAGATAATATTCTTTGACAAACGGCTTTGTTAATTTCGTCTGCCGCAGCGGAATTCAGTCGAAGTAATTACATATGACTCAAGCAGCTCACGACTTCCGGTCTTTGACCAAGTATCCTCTGGGTAGCCTTAGAACATCCGTTCGAAGGTGAGCTAAAGTGAGAAGGCGAAACATCCCCTGCATAGGGTTGTGCGCTTGGTTTGGGACCCGCCACGTAAAAAGCCTATCCCAATGAAAAGCGACAAACAGCCTCGGATGAGAAACCCCTCTTTTGATGACGACCATGGCAAGCGAAATAAGGACTACGATATAAGGGCATGCACCTGGAATGTCCGGTCGCCATTAATTGAAGAAGGTGCCGCTGCCCAGCTGGTTGATGTCCTCGTGAAAATAAAGGCTGACATCACCGCCGTCCAAGAATGAGATGGACAGGAAAATAGGACAGAGACGAGTAGGTCCTTGTGACATTTACTACAGTGACCATATAAAGGAGCGCAAGTTTGGTGTTGGATTCGTGGTGGGAGAGAGACTCCGTCGCCGAGTACTATCATTCACTCCGGTGAATGAACGTCTAGCCACAATCCGCATCAAAGCGAGGTTCTTCAACATATCGCTGATTTGAGCCCACGATTCCGACGGATGCCGAGAAGGACGATGTGACCAAAGATGCCTTCTATGAGCGCTTGGAGCGCGCTTATGAGAGATGCCCCCGCCACGATGTCAAAATCGTGCTTGGCGACTTTAACGCCAGGGTGGGCAAAGAAGGTATGTTTGGCACTACGGTCGGTAAATTCAGCCTCCACGACAGAAACATCCCCAAATGGGTTGAGGCTGATGACTTCGCCGGGGCCCGAAATATGTTATCTGTAGTACTAGATTTCAGCATAGAGAAGATTCATCAAGCTACCTGGCTGTCTCCGGATCGAAAAACTACCAACCAGATCGATCATGTTGTGATAGACGGAAGACACGTCTCCAGTGTTTTAGATGTGCGTGCGCTCCGAGGTCCTAACATCGACTCGGACCACTATCTTGTTGCAGCCAAGATTCGCACCCGCCTCTGTGCAGCAAAAAACGCACGTCAACAAACACAAGGAAGGTTCGACGTCGAGAAGCTGCAATCACAACAGACAGCCAGCCGAACGATTTTCTACTCGCTTGCACTCCTGCTCTCTGACAGCACTCGTCAACAACTCGGTATAAAGGGAACTGTGGGACGGCATTTCAAACTCCTTACGTACAGCTGCATCCGAAACCATTGGTTTTCGGAAAGTGCAAAAGAACAACTGGTACGACGAGGAGTGCCGTGTCGCAGCGGAGAGAAAACAGGCTGCCTACCTCGCAACGTTACGATCGACCACAACACGTGCGGGATGGGATAGATACCGAGAGTTGAAGAGGGAAGCGAGACGCATTTGCAGACAGAAAAGAAAGAGGCTGAAATGCGTGAGTACGAAGAGCTTGATAAGCTGGCCGACAGGGTAATGCTCGAAAATTCTACGAAAAAATGCGGCGGCTTACAGAAGGTTTCAAGACCGGAGCATACTCTTGTAGAACCCCCAAAGGTGATCTAGTCACTGATGCCCAGAGCATACTTAAATTATGGAGGAGAACACTTCTCCAGCCTGCTGAATGGCAGTGAATACACAACACCAGGAGAAGGAGAACCCGATTCCCCAATCGATGACGATGGAAGCAGACGTTCCATTGCCCGACCATGAAGAAGTTCGAATAGCAATTACCCGCCTGAAGAACAACAAAGCGGCGGGGGCCGATGGATTACCGGCCGAGCTATTCAAACACGGCGGCGAAGAACTGATAAGGAGCATGCATCAGCTTCTTTGTAAAATATGGTCGGACGAAAGCATGCCCAACGATTGGAATTTAAGTGTGCTATGCCCAATCCATAAAAAAGGAGACCCCACAATCTGCGCCAACTACCGTGGATTAGCCTCCTCAACATCGCATATAAGGTTCTATCGAGCGTATTGTGTGAAAGATTAAAGCCCACCGTCAACAAACTGATTGGACCTTATCGGTGTGGCTTTAGACCTGGAAAATCAACAACCGACCAGATTTTCACCATGCGCCAAATCTTGGAAAAGACCCGTGAAAGGAGAATCGACACACACCACCTCTTCGTTGATTTCAAAGCTGCTTTTGACAGCACGAAAAGGAGCTGCCTTTATGCCGCGATGTCTGAATATGGTATCCCCGCAAAACTAATACGGCTGTGTAAACTGACGTTGAGCAACACGAAAAGCTCCGTCAGGATCGGGAAGGACCTCTCCGAGCCGTTCGATACCAAACGAGGTTTCAGACAAGGCGACTCCC
Source organism: Bactrocera tryoni (assembly GCF_016617805.1). Lineage (NCBI taxonomy): Eukaryota > Metazoa > Arthropoda > Insecta > Diptera > Tephritidae > Bactrocera > Bactrocera tryoni. Next base: position 55,099,469 of record NC_052502.1, on the reverse strand, counting down.
TATCGTGCGACTTCTTCAACCTGCTTCTGGAGAAAATAGTTCCAGCTGCAAAACTAAATAGAGAAGGTACCATCTTTTATAAGAGTGTACAGCTGCTGGCGTATGCTGATGATATTGATATCATCGGCCTTAACACCCGCGCCGTTAGTTCTGCTTTCTCCAGGCTGGACAAGGAAGCACAGAAAATGGGTCTGGCAGTGAACGAGGGCAAGACGAAATATCTCCTGTCATCAAACAAACAGTCGTCGCACTCGCGACTTGGCTCTCACGTCACTGTTGACAGTCATAACTTTGAAGTTGTAGATAATTTCGTCTATTTAGGAACCAGTATTAACACCACCAACAATGTCAGCCTGGAAATCCAACGCAGGATTGCTCTTGCCAACAGGTGCTACTTCGGACTGAGTAGGCAATTGAAAAGTAAAGTCCTCTCTCGACGAACAAAAGCCAAACTCTATAAGTCGCTCATAATTCCGTCCTGCTATATGGTGCAGAGGCTTGGACGATGTCAACAACTGATGAGTCGACGTTGCGAGTTTTCGAGAGAAAAGTTCTGCGAAAGATTTATGGTCCTTTGCGCGTTGGCCACGGCGAATATCGCATTCGATGGAACGATGGGCTGTACGAGATATACGACGACATTGACATAGTTCAGCGAATTAAAAGACAGCGGCTACGCTGGCTAGGTCATGTTGTCCGGATGGACGAAAACACTCCAGCTCTGAAAGTATTCGACGCAGTACCCGCCGGGAAGCAGAGGAAGAGGAAGACCTCCACTCCGTTGGAAGGACCAAGTGGAGAAGGACCTGGCTTCGCTTGGAATATCAATTGGCGCCACGTAGCGAAAAGAAGAAACGACTGGCGCGCTGTTGTTAACTCGGCTATAATCGCGTAAGCGGTGTCTACGCCAATTAAGAAGAAGAAACACTTATGAGACATTGTGCACTCGTCCCATATTATTAGCGATGCTTTCTGAAGTATTTCGGCCATAGGGCTATTTTTCTTGATCGAACAATTACACCTTTGTTCCGGTAACAAACTAAGTGAAAGCTTAAACGTAGAATGAGCAGTTCTTCCTCCACACAGAAGAGTAACAGGAATACCTGACGAAGCAACTGCAACAGCAATTTTGCCTTCACCACGAACTTTAGCTAAAATTAGTGAAGTTACGAAGGTTTTGCCTGTCCCTCCTGGCGCGTCTATAAAAAAAAAACATTTCCCATATTATTATCCACACTTGAAATGATCTTATCGTATATTATTCGTTGCTCTGACGTTAGCTTTGGTTCATTTGCTAGTAAAAATTGCTGTAGCTCATGGGTATTATACGTTGTTTCCCGCGTGTAACAAATGTGGTCTAAGTTTGAGTTACTTCGATTTGGTTCAGGCAAACCGAAATCCTTTAGGTGTTTTTCTCCGTAAGAGAAAACTAAATTCTCAAGTAAAATTAGTCCTGTATTAAAAATGTCATCAGTAAACTCCATCTCAGGATCATTACTACTCTCGCGCATATTATGTAAAATATCTGCACATAAATCTTTGCAGAATAAATTCCATAATCCTTCCGAATCAGAAATTTCGCAATAAATAAGCACTATCGCAAAAAGCTCTGGCATTTTGCATGCGCTATCAGAAATGGTGGTATCAAACAATGTATTCTTTCAGTGGCTATCGTCCTGTAGCAATTGTCGTGCTTGGCAAGCCACCTGATATGTTGAATATAGTTGACCATCTACTCGCCGTAAATCAGTGAAAGATGTCGGTCGTCGAACATGATGCAGCAATAGTCTAAGGTAGAAGCACTCTGAGTAATTGGGATGTATTGTATTACCCTTCCTAACGCAGTATCTCGCTTAATACCGGGATGATTAAGGACATTCTGTCCACGTTTTCTAAGTTGCCATTTTTTATTAGTCCAGGTGGAGAATGTGGGTACTTCAGAATACAACAAAGTTTTTGCAAAATTATCAACGGAACAAAGGGAAAAAAATGCTGTCAAAGTTGTTTGTGGTGGTTGCTGTAGCACGTGTTCAACATTATTCGGTGTGAAGTAAACTCTTTGTCCATTTTCTAAGTGAACGGATAAATGTACAACTGTTGGGAAACGCTCATGAACCGAAAATCCCAATAACCTTCAAATACCCTCCGATGTACTTAGATATCGTCCATTCAAAAAATTTTGCACCTCGTCTTTATTGTTCTGAACAGAAAAGGTCGCTGCGTCGCTGCCTTTGTTGACATATTTACAAATGTATTTAATTGCTTGCACAGAATGGCAGTACTCTACATTGATGTGGGCGGAGAAACACCTGGAAAGAACGGGGTAATATGGAACAATCCATCGATTGTCGACTTTGTACCCAGAGGCAAGTAAATGAGTATGTCCACCATCCGCTGGAGACTTTCGCCTATATTTTGGATATCCATCTTCGACGGTCTGAGTATGCTGCAGAAACTCGCGCGGGTATCTTTTTGAGCATCGTCCATTCGACATGCAGGGTGCTGATGGGTTATTAGACCCACATGGACCGTGGATCATATTTTTAGTTACAATATCATACAGCAAAGGATCTACTTCTTTTATTTCCGCTGATATAATCCGATTTATTTTATCGGGTAGAACTTTGTCTGCTAGCCAAATTAAAAAATGCGCGTGAGGCAAACCCCGTTTTTGCCATTCAACTGTAAACATATGGCACCTAACTTTCCCAAAAATTTCTTTTTTCGTAATTATATTTATGAGTTGATATAGTTTGATATGGAATAATATTCTTGAAACAATGTCATGACGCTCACATGGTCGTTGATTTGGAAACAATTCGTTTTTGATATCACTCCATTCTGCATTACATGTAAAAGTTACAAATAAGTCAGGTCTACCATAATGACGGACATATAAGAGTGCATCTTGTGTGAGCCAGTAAACGAAGAAGGCAAAATTACCAACTGGCCAATATTTTCGGGGTTGCGATCTTCGTTAACCGCATCTTTTAGGTGCATATAATTTTCTGCACGTAACGTCTTTTGATGTCCTCGTATAAAATTCAGCCTTTCCGTAATCATTTTAGCAGCGATGTCCACACAGTATTGGTTGAAGAGATATCCATACCTATGAATCGCATTAAAGCTATCTTCCCTTACCATAATTCTATATGCGTAAAATTGCATACACGAAATTGTTTTTTATGGAATAGGCGCCCCACTGTTTGGACAAGTTTATTAATACAATAACCGTCCTCACCATTCAAAAATATAAGAGGGTACTGCAAGGGATCATATGAAGTTCTGATACCCTATGGAGAGTGTTGTCACGTGAATGTAAAATAATATCACGAGGTCCAGAATTTTCGTTAACCATCAATACTGCGACCTCATCTGTGACGGGGGCATTATAGCGGCCATAATGTTCATTAGCGGGGCGCTTGTCCGCATGGATTACAACCTTATAATTATTCGAATTAGTGGGCATACGGTCTATAGATGTCTTGAAACTTCTAACATACACATTATTTGCTCGAAGAATTTCTTGAATTGATTTCAAAATGTCTCGTTGAAGAGTTGGTGAAGCACTTTGACGTAAAGAAAATTGTTCCTCTTCGGACGAAAAATATATTTGCAAAAATTTTGGTGTTGTGTTCGGCGCTGGCAATAAACTCCCAATAACGTGGTAAACTTGTCCATGTATTTTGAACGTTGGCATGAAATTACCCTCCCTAACTTCATTACCACCAAACGAAGTCATAGCGAAACAACCATTGTATTTTCTTATATTTTTTTTAAAGTGACAGGACGACTGATGCTCGCCTGTAAGCAGGGCTTTGATTGTTTGCGGAGGCTCACCTATATCTATTAGTTTTACATGGATCTTGCTACAACACATACCTGGTGCCTCTTTCACCCACTTTTTAGCTTTACAAAAATTGCAAATGCTATTCATTCGACCAATGAATAAAAGGGAATGGTCCAAATAATTACAATCCTGTCTATAGTTAAACGCTGATTTGAAAGCAATCGCCCCTTGTCTATTCTGCATCATTTGCAACCTTACATTCTCTACGCGATTTGCACTCTCGTCGACCGTCTCATTTCGTCTTAGCTATGTTCCTCACGGAGAGCGTTCTGGTTTTGTTTTCAATGTGCTTTGTTACAAAAAAGTACAAAGACAATAAGAAAAGCAATTCAAGCAACGGTGCATTGCTGCAAAATAAGTAACTGTAAAACAGAGTAAATATAGTTGACACTGTATTTACTTATCTACATATGTACATGCATACATACGGCAATTTATGCGAGCATTTTTGATTGTGCTGTTTAGCGTTATTTCACTTGTTCTGCGATCATGTGGTGGTTTTTCTAACCAGGCTAGAACTATCTCGGAATCGGACCATAAATATAATTTGTGTTTCGCCATGTTTAAGTGGAACTGCACCATTGAAGCTAGTTTTGCTAGTAGCAGAGCGCAACAGAGCTCAAGTCGTGGGAGACCTAGCGTTTTGAGATGCGTAACTTTTGCTTTTGCCGCTAGTAAGTGGCTTGTAGTTGCGACATCGCTTTGTGTACGCACATATATAGTGGCACAATATGCCATTTCAGAGGCGTCGCAGATACACGACTTTGTATTCGGGGGAATAGTTTACCCGCCGTGAAATTTGTATCTGCGAAATATCGTTCCAATTATTAGCGAACTGGGACCATTTTTCTAAGCGAAGAGATTTCACTTGTCCGACCTAGTTGTTCCGTCTAGCCATAATTCTTGTATCAGAGTTATCGCTTGTTTCATAATTAGCGAAAGCCATCCTGCGGGGTCGCAAAGTTTAGCCACTGAGGATAAAATTTGTCTCTTTGTTATGGCGGATAATGCGGATATTGACTCTGTAGTATATAGTGTTTTTGTTGTACTTTCCATTTCGAATATAAAGAAATTAGTATCCAACAAATGGTCCTTTGGAATATTTTTTGAAATATTTGGGTGATTAGCTGTTATCTTTTTTAATGGCAACCCTGCGGTGTTGAGGACATTTATTACCTGTGATAAGGTCTCGTATGCTTGTGAAAGACTGTGGCTTCCAGACAGGATATCGTCTACATACGTTTGCGTTTTTAAGACTTGTGTTGCCAGAGGAAATTCTGACTTTGTGTCTTCTGCCAGTTCGTGTAGTATACGAAAGGCTAGATATGGGGCACAGTTTACGCCAAATGTAACTATTTTCAATTTAAAGTCGCGTAGTGGACTATTGGCAGATTTTCGGAAAATAATCCGCTGAAAATCTAGGTAATCTTTATGTACGAGTATTTGGCGATACATCTTTTCGCCATCCCCATTGAATACGTATTTGTATATACGTCAATTTAATATGAGGAGCATTAAATCTGGTTGGAGTGTGGTAACTGGACCCATAGGATATCTTTTAAGGAATTCCCCGAGCTAGCGGATCTTGAGGCATTGAACACAATCTAACCTTTGTTGCTTTTTTGTCAGGCTTTACTACTGCATGATGTGGCAAGTAAAATGAGTAATATTTGCCTTTTATGATTTTTTCGTATGGGCTTACTTCCTCCGTGTGGTCTAAATGGAGGTATTTTTCGAAAACACCATCATAATCTTGTCTGAGCTCACCTTTTCTAAGTAGATTTTTTTCCATTCTTATATACTGCTGTATTGCAGAGGCGCGAGAGTGACCTCCGGCGAGTGTGTCTGGAAGTTGGTGTTTGAGTGGTAGTCGTACGACATACCGACCATTATCTAATCGAGTATTTGTGGCTTTGTAAAAGTCTTCACAATACTGATCTTCTGGTGTTGTAATTGAAGTGGGGAGAAATTCTTCCAACTCCCAAAATTTTCTCAATTGTGAATTGAGGTACTCGTTTGAGGTTTCCTTAACTTGGGTTGTCATTGTTGTGACTTCTTCCGCAACTTGTCCTTTTAGAACCCATCCGAAAATGATATTTTGCGCCAGTAGTGTTTTCGAAATTTTTTCAACACTTTCTAGTATAATTTCCGATATAAGATCGCTGCCTAATAGAGGTCTATTTGGGCGGGGGTGTTGCAGTTGGGATCTGCTAACTTTAGGTGTGTAACCTTTTGCCAATGTTTGCTATCTATATGTTAGCTTGAAAGCATGTTGGTAAGTTGTGATAAGACTATGGCTTCTGCTTGAACGCGCTTATCCGCTTGATCACTTAAGCTGAAATTAGGTAATGACTGGACTTCAGATTTTGTTTGAGTTTTATACCACTCGTCCGTCCATTCCCGTAATTTCATAGTTGGCTTGTTTTGTTGTTAGTTGTAGCCTAGTTTGTCCCTAGACGCTATGAATGATCGTTGTGATCCTTGGTCTATTAAGGCTCTTAGTTTGCACGGTACTTCTCGATGTAACTCTACTATGATTTTCGCTATGTAGCATTTGACTTTTTAATGCCTTTGAACAGCATGGTGTCTCTTGGCAAATTGCGGGATTTTTTGTTTCGGGTGTTGCTGTTGCAACTAAACCTGTGGCTTTTTTTATACTCTCGCAACAAAGTTGCTAGGGAGAGTATTATAGTTTTGTTCACATAACGGTTGTTTGTAAGTCCTAAAACTAAAAGAGTCAGATATAGGGTTATATATACCAAAGTGATCAGGGCGACGAGTAGAGTCGAAATCCGGATGTCTGTCTGTCCGTCCGTCCGTCCGTGCAAGCTGTAACTTGAGTAAAAATTGAGATATCATGATGAAACTTGGTACACGTATTCCTTGGCTCCATAAGAAGGTTAAGTTCGAAGATGGGCAAAATCGGCCCACTGCCACGCCCACAAAATGGCGGAAACCGAAAACCTATAAAGTGTCATAACTAAGCCATAAATAAAGATATTAAAGTGAAATTTGGCACAAAGGATCGCATTAGGGAGGGGCATATTTGGACGCAATTGTTTTTGGAAAAGTGGGCGTGGCCCCGCCCCCTACTAAGTTTTTTGTACATATCTCGGAAACTACTATAGCTATGTCAACCAAACTCTACAGAGTCGTTTTCTTCAGGCATTTCCATATACAGTTCAAAAATGGAAGAAATCGGATAATAACCACGCCCACCTCCCATACAAAGGTTATGTTGAAAATCACTAAAAGTGCGTTAACCGACTAACAAAAAACGTCAGAAACACTAAATTTTACGGAAGAAATGGCAAGAAGGAAGCTGCACCCAGGCTTTTTTTTAAAAAATTGAAAATGGGCGTGGCCTCGCCCACTTATGGACCAAAAACCATATCTCAGGAACTACTAGACCGATTTCAATGAAATTCGGTATATAATATTTTCTTAACACCCTGATGACATGTACGAAATATGGGTGAAATCGGTTCACAACCACGCCTTCTTCCAATATAACGCTATTTTGAATTCCATCTGATGCCTTCTCTGTATAATACGAGTATATACATTAGGAACCAATGATGATAGCGGAATAAAACTTTACAAAAATACGGTATTTGAAAAATATGTAAATGACGTATAATGAAATCTCGATTATCACTTTATCATGCGAGAGTATAAAATGTTCAGTGACACCCGAACTCAGCACTTCCTTACTTGTTTTTTAAAAAGCGCTACTTTGAGGTGTGTAGGGAAAGTTATTGAGGTGCAACATAGAATTATGGGAATATACGCAATTGAATTTGCTTTCGCAATTATTAAGATTGTGTGAGTGGTACATTAACAGTTTGTACAGAGTCTTTTTGATCTGTTCTTTTCATTGACATTCAATTTTTTAAACTTTACGCAAGATTTTAGCTTATACCCTCCTGTACATAGTTCGCATGACGTGTATTTATTTTGTTCAGATGTGAACGATTGGGTTTTGAAAAAACTTCTGTTTAAATGATTGTTGCTTTCGGCTTGGGGTCGACTTTCATGTTGAACGTTTTTAGTTCCGACTATTTTTTTGTCAACTCTTTCCGCAATTTCATATTGGGTAGTTAAGAAATCTTTCATTTGCTGCCATGTTGGCCATTTTCTTCTTGATGAGAGCGATTGCTCCCTCAAAAGTAGAAACCGAAAGTGTCCATTCATGGGCAAATGAAGTTTTCCAAATAGGTAAAAATCACAGGGTGCCAGATCCGGTGAGTAGGGTGAGTGATTAATGGTTAATATGGAGTTTTTTGAAACAACATCAGTGACAAGCGCCGACCGATGACACGGCGCATTATCGTGCAACAGGCGCCAGGACCCTGCCTCACGGTATTAAGGTCGAGCACGACGAATGCGTGACAAAAGACGCTTCATAACACCAAGGTAAAATACAGCATTAATCGTTTGGCCAGGTGGGACGAACTCTCGGTGTACAATATCCTCGGAATCGTAAATTCAGCATTGTCTTTATTTTTGACTTCTGAAGACGACCGACTTCTGATCGTCACAGAGGTCCTCACGACCTTCTTGGAATCGGTTAAACCACTCATGCACATTACTACGGGATGGGCACTGATCACCATGAACTTTTTTTATTATTTTAAATGTTTCAGTAAACACTTTCCCAAGTTTAAAACAAAATTTAATATTTGCTCTTTGTTCAAAATGCATTCTTCCACCGATGACCAAAAGCCGCTGTCACTTTTTGATCGATAACATCGATTGCATTTATGCAATTGTCTTAAAATTTTTATGAAATATCAACAAGAGATCAAATTTTATCAATACATCTTACTGATAGGCCCTAATGTTCTACTTTTCGGTATCTAAGGTCTTGAATATATTTAGACCAAACTCTAACAAA
>NC_052502.1:55073021-55090713 GCF_016617805.1 Bactrocera tryoni | reverse complement strand
AATTTCTTCGCAAATAAGGAGGGGGGCTTCTACGAGGGGGGTATTATGAAGTTGCCGTCTAGACGGCGGCGCATATTTGAACTAAATCCGATCACTGTAACACTTTTTATAAAGCATGGAATAAAGAGCAAAAAAGCGGAAGAAGAACCTTATATATAATGTATAATAGCGCGATCGCGCTGCCGTTCGGTAACAAAATACCAAAATATACTTTGCGAGTGACTATCGACTGCCTAACACAGGCAATTGAGACGCCTGTCATCATTTTGCATATATTATCGAAAACTATCAAACCTTATTATACCATAGTAGGTGGAACTGTCCAAATCGGGAAACTGATACTCGATGACTTTGTTGTTGCTTTTACATGTAATTTTTTTGCCACGAGAGCCGAAGCGAGCAGAGAAATGCCGTATCGAAGACAGCTAATATCAGTCGAGTTAGAGATTTAGTATAAGCTGCTTGAAGTTATAACTTAATAGAACCACCCTAATGGCCATATATTAATATGATCCGCACATGTTGTGTAAACAATACTTTCGGACTACCGTTCACCATTTATAACTTGTACTTGGCTTGTTATTGCTCTTATCTTTAAAATCGCATTTGCATTGCCGCAAAAGGAATAAGAACTAAGCGCGTGACAAATAACGCATTGAAGTCATTCATGACTTCGAAACTCATAATATTTAATGTGCACAGTTATTGGTCATAAAAGAAACGCTTTTAAATGAAGCTGCCCCAAGCGACTGAGTACAACAGAAATACCTACAAGACAATTACTAAAACATGTAAATACATACATACATATGTATGTCATTACTGAAATTAACTGCAGTAAAATAGCAGAATAACCAGATTGCAACTACAATTTTTTTACTGATACACAACTAGTCCGGAAAGTACCATTATTATACCAGTTATCAAACGGGTTATAAATTTATTGCAAAGTTATTTTATTTGGCAAGAAATTTTACGCAATAAACGAACTAGTTACATTTTTGTCCATTTTGAACTAGAGTGAAACTAGTTGTCATGTCCTAGGATATTAACAAGCGAAAACTACCGCTTGTTTGTATGATGTGATGGCCGTCAAATAGTTGAGTTTTTGGTTCATACTAGTTATAAACTAGTTCATCACTAGACCTTTCCACTGGGCAATAACGAATCTTATTTGTAATTATGCATGCATATAATTCTTTGCTTTTGTGTTCTTAAGTGTAAACTTGCGAATATTAAAAAAAAAGAGCGCGCACTCCAGCTCATGGTTGCAAATTGCCGCAGCGTGGGCGGCGCGCTTAAAGAACACTTTCAAGCCAAGTACGCCAACATTTATGGCACCGCAAACAATCAAAGAAAATGGCCAGTGGAAACAAGTAAAAATATGTACACGCTATTGCTTTGAGTGTTTGTTTGTGTGGGTTTCGCGTTGTTTTGCTATTGTAGTATGTGCTCACTTGCCCGTTTGCGCTTGAGTTGCCGACAGCTACTTGCGCTTGTTGTTGATTTAATGGACTTTAATGGTGTTAAGTAATGTCCGGAGATAAACGATACGTGTCGAATTAATGTTTGTTGTGCGGAATTTCTGTTCGAAAATGAGTTTTCGATTGTTTTTACTCATTGACAAATGATAAGCGTGACTCTTCACTTGCAAATCTCAGCGCATTTTCACTGTTAGTTGGATATATTTGTGTGCATGTACGCAGATTCTAGTATTTCGGTATTTATTTTGTTACTGGAGAAAGGTTCGCATGAAACTTGGAGTAGTTTGAGCTTGAGCAGGTGTCTGAGTATAGTACGAGGGAAAAAAGTTAAAGAAGGCCAGAAAAAACGTTAATTTCGTTTGCTTCGAAGATATAATACCCTTTAAAAATTCAAACGGTTCCTCAGAAGAACTTGACTCCTGTCTTTCAGTTTTTGTAGCAGCTATAGACTATAGTGATCCGATCTGAACAATTTCTTCGAAGATTGCATTGTTGTGTTAAATAATGATTCAAGCCAAATTTCGTAAAGATACCTCGTCAAAGGAAAAAATGTTCCATTGAAGAACTAGAAGTGAATTCAGAACATAAGCGTCGTTCTATAGTCTATGATTCTTAGAAAAAATCAAACTAATGAAAAAATTCACCTTGATACGAACGATCCCCACTGACTCCAATAATATCAGGTTGACGAAAACATTACCAACATGAAAAAGTATCAGCTTTAAACTCACCAACCTTTCCAAATTTCTTTGGCTTCCTTATGTTGCACTCTTTAGTGGACAAAACCGTAAACAATAGCATAACTTGAAGAAAATTCATCACAACAACGTTACCAGGTTTTAGAGAGGTGGTTTAATTGCATACTCTTACGGAGAGAGAGACAATATTCTGAGTAGTTCATCTATCAGAGGTACACAAAATTCCTATTGGCACTCGACAGAAAATATTGATGACATGATCGGAATATCAACTGGTCACTGTCTGGTGGCGACACACGCCCGCAGAATGGGTATAGAGCAGCCCATCAGGGAAACAATGGAACATCGCTTGTGCACTTGTCCCGCATTGGCGGGGCAGACAAGGCTGTAAGCATCTGGGGTCCCCACGGTATGATACATTGGAGGTTGATAGTGAGAGAGTCTGTTAAAATTCGCTTCTAGCGCGGGCATCCCAAATGTTGACTGCTCCTCTTCGACTTATTTGCTTATTAGCCTACCAGATTAACCTCACCTATCCTAATTTTATCTATCAGAGTACGGTCAAATAACGCCCATGACATTTTCAACCGAATTTGTTTGACCAAACTCAAAATTTTTCAAATACATTTAGATTTCTTCACACATATTCAATGTGCACGAACATTTTAGAGATATTTTTTGAGGATTTCCACTGAAATCGTTAGGTTCTATTTTTAGTTACCACTTACCGCTTAAAACAGGAATAGATCATCGGTATAGCAGCGCTGGGTGGATAAAATCTATGAAAATTCCGATAGAGTAGCACGGCTGTTGCGGGACTCGAATGTATGAGCCATAGACACAGAACTACACATCTTTTGGTAGGTTCTATACCGATTACCGATCGAACTTTTTTCGCCACTTTATGATACAATTACACGTCAAACACTCTGTTCAATAATTGTTGCTTCGGCCCAAAATACAAAACGAAGCTCTGATCGCCTCCAGAAGGTTGTATGTGTTCTATAAAACAAAAATATATTGGTTATAAATTCTTTACATTAAAATAATTTCGCTTAAAAAAAAAATCAACTAATTAATAACAATTTCATTCAATTCTTGAGTACGATCTCTAATTACATTCAATTTTGCGCACTTTCCTCTTTACAGATGAATCTAAGCTGAATTCGGGTTCGTGGGAGGACTCCCTACCTAAACTTGATATTAACAGCACTGAGCTATCACCGCTCGGCGATAGCAACAACGGCGGCATCACGACTACCACCACAGCACAATTGCATCATAACGCCAACAACGCAACGTTGCATCGCCCCGACCCGTTGAACGCCGCGCGCTCCTCATACAACAGTCTACACACTTTATTGAATAGCAGCACGCTTGCAGCACCGCTGCAACAATATCAAACACAACAACAACAACAGCAACATCATCATCATCAGCATAGTAAAAGCTGTGGCAGTCCGAGCAGCATCGGCCGGCCAACTAACGAAGCGGAAAACACCGCAACCGCCTTAGTTGCGCACACAAACAACACAATTGCCGGCGGAAGTTTCAGCACCAACGGCGGCTCAGCGGCCGTTGGTGTAAGCACCGCAACTGCAACCACCGAAACCGTTAACAACAGCCAAAGCGTCGCCACTGTAAATACCGCGACAAAGAAACGTCTCGAACATAACGCCTCTACACGCTCCGTACAATCCGAGGATAGTTGGTGTTCCGAGCAATCGATAGAACAGGAACAGGTAAACGCCAACGCCAACAGTACACACTCAGTTTCGGACGACGAAGCCGCAACGGAGGACGAACGTGAACGTGAACGCAGCAGCGTGACGTCGTTGAGCGCCACCAATCAACGCAATTCACAATTGCGTTCCACACTCAACAAGGCCAAACAGCATTTGTCCTTTGACAAATGGCGCACGAGTTCCTCGAACAGTGGAAACGCTGCCAACAACACATCCACCAACAGCTCCGCAACCCATTCGGTGTCGGCCAGCAACGGCGTCGCTGATAGCAGCGGCAACAGCACGCAAACGCGACGTGCTAGCGCCTGCACCATGCCGACAGCACACCAGAGCGCACGTGATGACATCACCACACCAGGTGAATCGCCGGGTGGCCGGCTATCACGCTGGTTCTCGATACGACGCGGCTCATCACACCAGTACGATGTGGGCGGTCGTCAGTCGGCCGCGTCCAGCATTGATATGCCGGATGCAGCCGCGTTGTCAGCTTGCGGCGATTCGGCACATGCATCGCCACAGAAGTTGAGCGCCAACAAAATGCCCGGCGTTCCAGAGGTGTGTATATCCGACTATCAGCCATGTGCGCGTGCATTCGCGGCATATTTAACATTTCCGTTTATTTTTGCTTTCCTTTCTTTGCACAGAATGACGATGAAGAGGCCGCCTTAACGGCATCGCGTTTTGATCTGGATCTAATGTTACCGCCTGGCAGTCGCAGCAACGGCTCGGCACACAATGCGCACACCCGCCTAATCACGCCAATGCTGCCACCCGCACCGCCGGGCCTATCGCAGCAGCAGCTGAAGCGGCGCCACATTGTGGCTGCCATTGTGCACAGCGAGAACTCATATGTGGCCACTTTGCAACGTCTAGTCAATGTATGTTAATAATTTGTTCGAAGTCTCATTTTAACTATGTACATATGTATGTGTAGTTAGTTGTAGTCTTGCCCGTAGTTTACGAAATTTATAAATTTTGCCTGTGAGTTAATCTCATGCAAAATATTTTGTAGATTAACGATTTGCATGGGTAGTTTTTCTTTATTTGAGGGCTTAATGGTGAATCATAATTTTTAAAAAGCACACTGAAAATTATATTTAGACATTTTAGGAAGACTAGAGTACAGCTTTAAGATCATTTTCATTAATAATTCTTTTCATTTTCATAAAAAACAAAATCACTCTCCATTTCATGCATTTTTTTTATCTAAAGTAAATTGGTATGCGGTGCATACGCCAATAAGGAAGAAGAAATTGATTAGAAGAATCGAATAGTTAAAGGAACGTCATATTCTCTATTTTCACCCAAAGAAAAGTCTGCCAATAAAACCCACAGAAAGCTTATAAATAGAGAACTCCATCGGACAGTTTAATATATCTCACGAAAGACCATCGAAACGGGTTTGAGAAACAGCTCAAGAAATAAAAGATAGCTTTAGTAATGTTGCAGAGATTATCTTAACCCTACTTGGAAGAAAGCAATAACTTAATTGTCAACGAAATCACTTAACGGTATGCCCCGAAACCGAGCTGTTTCATTTCCAGTCATGCGAGGACTCATTGCCTGCAGACATACATAAGTTTTACATATCATTTTTACTCTGAATAAGAAGGAGTTTAACCTACTACCAATGTCCAGAACCAATTTGCACAAGAGTCAAGAGTCTGGCTTCACACGGCAACTCGAACTCTTGTTCTGCTTTGGGCAGTGTGTGAACTCCAAGTACGCCATTCAATGGGAGATAGTCAATGAAGGTATTAATAGATAGATACATTGTGAATGACGTTCTGTACCCATCGTAGGTTGGTCGCATCCGAAATTTGGTCGTGTATTATATCAGTTTGTCAAAATGTTAGAGAAATATTTTGCGGATGTTCCTAGAAAGCGGCTCCACTTCAAACACGTGAACGGACGGATGGTTTCGCCGAAAACATTCCAACAGAAATTGACTGGCCGTTTGATCGTCCGTTTCCGGGTCGTAAACATAGATCCAAGACTCATCGCCGGTAATAATACGTTTCATGACAAACTGGTAGTCGGAAAGCATTGTTTCACAGACACTGGCGACACTGTGCTTCGAAAAACTGAGTGATTATGGATCCAATAGTGCTTTACTTTTCTTATCCCCAAATGATCTTTCAAAATGGTTTTCACTGATCTTTTCGATATTCCAACGATGCCAGTAAGATCTCTGAATGTTAATTGTCGATAGGGGGCTTCACTAGTTCGGTGTTCTGATCGTTCAATTCAAAGTCGTTGGAAAAGAACTCGAAATTAAATTACTTACGATCGTTGCTATTTGTTTACGAAAAGTTTTGTTGATATTTATGCTTTTTTCGAATCTGCAGAGTGAGACCTTACAGAATACATTAGCTTAAAAGCTTTCAAAAACCTCGAATGGCATATCAGCTTTTCATCATTGTCTCACAAGCTTTGTTTTACCACCTATTTTTCTCAATAATTTTGTTTCAAGTCATTTTTTCACGTTATTCAATAACTCACAAACTATTTGCATAGCAGCATCCTTCAAAATTCAAAAGCACACGTGTTTTAAGGCAAATGTTCTTTTTTCTAATTAAGCACTATTATAACACTCTCACAGATCTTATAAAATGTTATTTAAATTTAAGATGAGTGCTTTCTTTTATATTTTAATTAATTATAATGTTCCAGAGGCTAAATTTACATATTCGTGAAAGAATTGGATTCTGAAATATGAATAGGAACGGACTTATTTCGTAGTAATCCATACACAGAAGGTAGTTTCAATCTAAATTTGAGTCTTTCAAACCGAAAATGTGGATATAACATAAGGTCTAAAGTGCGGTTCTGCACTAACCAATGGATAGCAACAATTAAGGCTCACTACATTAGGCAATAACTAGACTCTCAGGTGGTAATTCGAGGTAGATGAACACCAAAACTCTTGGCACACAACCAACACAAAGTAACTTTGGGGTAGTGTTGTTAATGGACAAACAAAGTAACGCCTACTACTCGCCAAAAGGGAGCTTAATAGTATTGTAGGGGTCAACACCAGGCATCTACCCTTAAGATCCCAGTTGCAAAAAATTGGGAATAGTGTAAACAACGTAATGCCAAGCATGCGCGGAGATCGATGAGACGCTGGAATATTATCTATGCGAATACCTCGCCGTCAACGTATGAGGCGAGATATATTCCACTCCTTCCTATGCTTCAACTTAAGAGACATTTAGCAGCTGGGGTGGAAAAGTGGAAAAGTATCAGCTTTTTCACAAATACCTTAATTTGTTTACGCGGATATGACCATAACCTTATTTTATAACTATGAATCGCTGCTGCAATACAAACTGAACGATCGGGATCAAGTTATTGAATGGAAAAGTTTTTTATTTGACGCGATATCTTTATGAAATTCGTCATGGATTATTATCCAAAGCAACGATATAATCTCTGTCCACATTGGAGCACTATAGCATATAGCTGCCGTACAAACTAAACGATAAAACTTAAGTCCCCGAATGGAAAACTTTTGTTTTGGTGAAAAAAATATTTTAAAATAGCACAAGTCCATTTATTCTATTCTAAGCAATTTTTCCAAAACATATTTTATTATTTAAAGTTCAATAATGTTAGTATTGTTTTAATTAACAGTAAGCACCAATAAATAAGTTCTCTGAATGCACTTTCCATTAATTGATCAAATTGTTTCATAACAAAGAAATATTCTTTTATTATTCCATATATATATGTCTGTGCCCACATGTGTGAACTTTAATCATAGTAGACAAATTTCTATTAAAGATGCTTCAAAGGTTAATTAGAATACCTCCAATAGTACTTTATTGTCTGCGGTAATTAACACATTTAAAGTAATAACAGTAAACAAGGTTTTGATTTAATATTAAAGTATACTACTGAGAGCAAAAAATAGTAAGACATTATTCATAATTTTAAAATTCTTAATTTATTCTTCAAAATCTATGCCGTCTCCCGCAAAGTAATCCTCCTTGGCTCCTATACACATGTGCCAACGTTTGTTGCAATCCTCGAGACAGTTGTAAAAGTCAATTTCCGGAATAGCCGTCAATGTGCGTAGCGATTCACGTTTAATGTCTTCAATTGACTCAAACCGGTTTCCCCGGTTGGTGGCGTAAAACACACGAAGAATCAATGCAGAATGCGACGGTGCATTATCGTGTTGCAAAAACCAAGAGTTGTCGGCCCAAAACTCCGGCCTTTTTAACGAATAACTTCGTGCAAACGACGCATAACACGTAAATAGTATTCCTTGTTGACAGTTCGGGCAGTCGTAAGGAAATCGCAGTGAAGCACACCTCGATAATCGAAAAAAACTGTCAACATAACCTTGAATTTTGGCCGGTTTGACGGGCTTTTTTCAGCTTCAGCCCACCGTTTCCGGGTCGTAAACATAAATCCAAGACTCATCGCCAGTAATAATACATTTCACGACAACCTGCTAGTCGAAACCGTTGTTTCACAGAGGTTAACGCGGAGCTGTTTTCCGAAAAAGTTGAGTGATTTCGGAACCAATCGCGTTTTCACTTTTCCTAGGCCAAATGATCTGTCAAAATCGTTTTCTCTGATTCCTTCGATATTTCAACGATGCCAGTCGATTCTCAAGCACAAAAAATCCTTTATTTTATTGGAGTGTTCATCATCAGCTGATGCTGATACGTCATCAACGCGTTCTCGACCCTCTTTGCACAATTTGTGGCAATCTAAAACATTTCCTTGCGACAAATAATTATCACCGAAGTCGTTTACCAATACTCTAAACATTATGGCACCAGAAATTTGATTTCGCACACAAAATTAAAGGAACTTCTGTGTTGAATAATTTCAGTCATCGTAAAAATCGCCGAATGCACTTTATGTACTTCAGAAAAACAAAATTATACTAAACGCTAATGATTATTTTGATGTGACATTTGGTACATATATCACTGACAGTCATGCCAACCTTGCAAAAAAAAATTATTTCGACGAACGTGTTTTCTCGCGAAATTTAAATTAAAAAAGTCTTACTATTTTTTGCCCACAGTATATTTTCTCTTGCAACCGAGTGTGATTAAATACTTTAAAATAATATGTTAGCTGGGTTTCAGTTGTTTTGTTACTCTTTTAAAAAGAAAGAGACTATTAATGACATTTTTTTAATCACGTTCAAATACTGCACATTTTTCCTATATTTTTTGCACATTCTCTTACAACAATCTTTCACCGTTAAGCATCGTTTGCATACATAGATATATTTTATTCATGCATAGCTCATATTAAAACTTACAAGCCAACTTGATTACGTATATTATCATGCATTTACTATACGAATTTTATTTCTTTACATGCCATCCAAATCCTACGTCACGCATTAATTGCATCACCATCACCATTACTAACAACTACTACTACCAAATCTACTACTAAATAAATAACGAAATTAACGCAATGTAAACTGAACCTATCCAAAAACAAAAAACAAAAACAATAATAATAATAAAAAACGTACTTGTAGTTACCAAATTAGTAACCAAAACCACCAAACTGTTAGCATAAATAGGTACAAGTCCAAATAATTACTTAATCATTACTCAATTACGAAAAAAGTACTTAAAATTTAAGTGCTTAGAGAGTTTCTATATTATATAACTAAAAAAAATATATTTAAACATTAACTTAAAAGAAATACAAATTATTTATAAGTTTACTTTTCGTTTAAAGAATTCTTCAAAATCGGTCATGCGTTAATCATACAAATTTTTTTTTATTATTTTCTCATATAAAGACTCTCTGCTATTTAATTACTTTACACTTTTCAATAAATTCAACATTGATTCACATTTTTTTCCTTACCACCTTTAGGATTATAAGAAACCTCTTGAAGAGAGCAACCCACCTATTTTGAGCGGCTCCAAGATCGCCACACTCTTTCATCGCTTGCCCGAGATACTGCAATCGCACAAATTATTCCGCATCTCACTCGCCGAATGCGTATGCAATTGGGATCGTGACGAGCGCTTGGGCGATTGCTTCGTGAATGCCTTCAGCAAGCCGCGCATACTCGAAATCTACTCGGGCTTCATCAATAATTTCTCAGCAGCCATGGAACTCGCCAAAATGGAGGAGAAACGCAAATCGGCGCTAGCTGATTTCTTCAAAGTCAAACAAATTAGCGCACACGATCGTCTCTCGTTCTTCGGTCTGATGGTTAAGCCGGTGCAACGTTTTCCACAATTCATACTCTTTCTACAGGATATACTCAAGTATACGCCACAAGGTCATCACGATCGCATGTCACTGCAATTGGCGCTGACACAATTGGAACTGCTCGCTGAAATGTTGAACGAGCGCAAACGTGAGGCGGAACAATATCAAGGCTTCAAAGAGATGTTGGGTCACATCACTGGCACTTTCAATGCACGTTCGCTCACCGCGACAGATAGCAATCGTGCGCGTTACCTGCTGAGGGAGGATAATGTGACACATGTGGAGTTCAATCAGGCTGGTCTTATTGTGAAGTCTAAGCAGCGTCGTCTATTATTGCTCAATGATAAGGTTATTTGTGTTTCGGTCGCACCGAAACAGTCACATGATTTTGGCGCTACGGAGAAGCTGAGTTTCAAGTGGATGTATCCAGTGACGGATGTGGAAATCGTGGATAATAGTACTTCCGCAACGCTCTCGAGAATATTAACTGCTGGTGAGTTTTGAAGACGAAAATAATATATAAAAAATTCGATCCGGGTATCCATAGCAAAAGTCGGTTTCAATTGGCTTGTTCTCAAAGTTTGTTTTAAGTTCGGAATAGTGTCAGAATATTGACTTTATTGCTGTAGTCACTCTCGAAATCATTCCGATCCTTATCCTTGGTATAGGCACAAAATTTTGTTTTTGACGAAGGTCCTTAAAACCTCGATTTAAGTCTAATTTATTTACGGACAACAAATGAAACGGTAACAAACCATACCGCTATGCAATTTGGGGTCAATGTCCATAACGCAGCCACGTTCTAATCCAAAGAGCACTATATTGAAAATCTTTCCTTTCGTCAACTCACAACTGTCTTCCCATTTCACAGGTCTCAATCGCGGCGGAAGTCTCAAGTCCAACAGTAGCTCCTGCAACAACAGTCACTCCAACACGCTACCAATCAATGCCGCACACTCACATGGTGGCCACTCATTGGACAGCTCACCAGCTGCACAACTCACGAACGGCGCCGATAATCTCTGCTCCGAGATGAGCACACTCATGTACGACTATGAAGTAATCTCACGTATACACGATCTCGTCAGCACACTGAAGGGCACATACAAAGAGCTCAATACGAATACCACACGCAATGTCTTGAATACCATACAAGCCTCGATACAACGCAAAGATGAGGAAATGGCTTGGGTGGATTCGTGTTGTCTACAATTGATAGCGCGTAACAAGTCCGGTAAAGAGGAAACCTACACATTCCAGACACAAACACCGAATGTGAAGAAAGAATGGATCACGGAACTGCGTTTAGCACAATTGGCTTTGGATCCGAACAACTCGCCAGCCTGGGAAACGTCCACTACAACAGAGCCACAATCACTGGCCAATAGCAGCTACGAGCAGCAGCAACATGTGATGCAGCGACAATCCACCAAATTGCCACTTTTCGTCAAGGCGATACCCGTCTACAAATCACAGCATCAAACAGAGGTGAGTTTCTAATTATTTTCTCTTTTGTTTTTCCATTTTCTATGTCCCGATTTACCTCCACACAGGTGCGCTGTGGTTGTTATTATACAATCGCCAACGACTTAAAGCTAAGCGGCAATGCACGTCGTCGTCACAAACAACAAAACTACCTGTGGGTCTGCACCAGTGATGGCACATCCTCACACATAGCAGTGCTTTCGCAGCATCACCAACAGGCCGGTAATCTGCGTGATGTGGGCTCTTTCGACTTGGTCGAGACTCAGGTAACCGCCATGGAGTTCGTCAAGGGATTGGACAGTGTGAAGAAACGTGAAGAGCACCATAGTCTGCTAGGCGATCTAGTGTGGATGGGCACAGACAGTCGTAAAATATTGATTTACTCAGCACAAAACCCCGAACAGGAGGAGCAATTGAGCAGCAGCACTGTACCTGGCGCCGTTACGCGTATACTCTATCACTTCGATGTCGTTTATGTGGCGCTCTCAAATGCCATAATGCTCATCTATCGTCGTTCGTACGATGGCGTCTGGATGCTCAAAGACCCACAAGTGGTGCTGCTGGGCGAATCTGGTCTGCCAGTGCCAAGTCTATTGCCAATCAATATGAATATTTACGCTTCGTGCGCGAATCGCGTCTATGTGCTGAATGCGCTCAACGGTGAGATACAGAAGAGTTTTGAGGTGCAACACGGTGCCAATCAACAGGTGAACTTAATGGCACACTCCGGCATTGGCCTATGGATCTCGCTGAAAAATTCAACTGTTTTGTGTTTATATCACACGGAGACCTTCAAACATTTGCAGGATATCAATATTGCCTCGAGTGTGTTGCGCAGCGATGGCAAGAAGGAGCAATCGGTTAACAATAGCTCAATTTATGTTACGGCGCTTATGGCTTGCAAGGGTTTGCTCTGGGTAGGTACAAATGTTGGTATTGCCGTTACTATACCGCTACCACGTCTCGAGGGTGTGCCGATCATCAGCGGAGGCATTAATATGTCTTGCCATGCACACTTTGGGCCGATCACCTTCCTGCTGCCACTTGTACCGCGCGTTTATCCGAGCTACAAACAGCCACCGACGCAAACGCTGCCCGTCGCCTTTTGTGCGGAGCCCACCGTTACAGTGCCTAGCATGGGTGATGACCTACAATTGCCCGCAATCGATGCCGATCCCAAAAAACTCACAGAATCCGATCTGGATGAATCGACGGTAATACTACGTCGCGACTTGCCAAAGGATGAGTCGCCCTTCTCGGGCACCGCCTCACCCTCGGCTTCGATGTTGCGCGAACTCAGCGTGGATGGCGACTCGAATGCCTCTTCACCGCGATGCTCCAAATTGGATAAACAAAATTCATTTGATCAATCGCTTTCGAAGCTACGCGCCTCGCTCGTCAACTCGCCAGCCTTCCATCGCAAACGTTTCCATGACCTATCCTCCGACTCGGCGCGCATGGCCAAGACGCTGCCGCGCGGCTTCAACACGAGCATGCACTCAAATACGAGCACGCTCAATCATAGCGAACATGGCTATTGTGACGTCTACGGCTTGTACGGCAAGCTGATTTTCGTGAAGGAGGACTACGACGCAGAGGAAGGCACACAGGGCAATCTCATGGACATGATGTACGAAGGCATGCGCCGTTCCGATCCCGAATTGGCGGCCATACCCGGCAAGGTGAGCACGCTGGATCGCCGTTTGCGCATGAAGGCGTCACGACCACGTTCACTCGATCTCTCCAACTGGTCGGTAGACTCGAAGTCGTCCAGCCTCTACACCTCATCGGGCAGTGAGGAGAGCATGGGCATACGCCTCTTTGGCGGACGTTCGGTATCGCGCAACAGCAGCAGCGCTAGTCACAAAACCTCAGGCAACGGCAGTGATTTGGGTAACATATCCGAGAATGGACTAATGACCAGCGCCGAAATACACCAACATCACAGCACACCGAAATCGGATGATGGCTTCAAATTGTTGGAGATAAAGCAAACCAAGAATGCTGGCACCAGTGCAGGCGGTGCATGCACGCCACCACCCGCCGCCGCTGTGGCGACACTCAAGCGCAAGCAAAAGCAAACGAACAAACAACAACAGCAACAAAATGCCGACGGACCGCGCACCATAATCACGCTGATGGGCGGACGCGGCTACTGGCGACACGTCTGGTACAACAACGCCAACTCGCCGAATAGCAAATCAGCAACGCTGAGCAGTGGCGCCTCCACGCCGCTAATCGCCAACTCGAACGACGCACACATTGTGGTGTGGGAGAAAAAGTTATAATCGCAGGAGTTCGAGTGGCGCCCCTTGCAGCGTATCGGGCGTCGCGGTCGTGTGCGCTTTCGCGGCAGTTACATGTCGCGTGAGCGTGTGTGCAATGGCGGCGCCGCCAACCGGGGCTTGGGCGTGCTCAGCGCCAGCACGCTCAATGTGCGCGGCAAGGAGAGCGGCTTCTTGGCGAGCAGCAGTGGCATGGGTTTTAAGCGTTTCGCCAAACTAAAACGAGGTGGCAGTCTGAAGGAGTTCTGAATCAAAATCAAAATCATCTGTTAACGTTAGTAATTGTAGGCTTAATGAATTTTTTTTTTTTTTAATTAATAACAAACAATAAATGTTTACATATTTACTTGTGCAGTTATGTAAAGTATAAATAAGTAACAAGCCGAACTGAATTGCATGGAAATCGATGTTTACTTGGTGTTGCTGTATGCAAAAATAGTATATTGAATCACAAAAACAAAATCAAAGTATATTGCACAAATAAATGTAACGGTAAATTTAAATACAAACACACAAACTTGTATTATACAGTTACTTGTAACATAAGCAGAAAGTACTGAGTCAAAAATTCAAAAACAAAAACAACAACAACAACTGCTGAATTCAACAAGTTGCATTTTTTTAAAGCAGTTTTATAAAGCGTGGCCACACTTTTGAGAAACTGATCATGCAAAAATCAAATTTATATTACATACATATGTATGTACATATATCATCTGCTGATATCACGTATTATGCGAGACAAATTCAAATTATACACTATCAAATTATTAGAATTTATTTTTGTATGCTGCTTATGTTTGGCATAAAAAATTTTAATAAAAAATTATTTGATTACATTAAATTTGAAATTTTTATACAGTTTGATAATTATAATTTAAAAAAATTATTGTTTATCTATTAAAATTTTTAATTATTATGTTTTATTTTCTTATTAAAAGTAAATTTAATAAGAATTGTTTTTATTTATATTATTTATTTTTTTTGTTTTTGTTGTTTTTTTACATTTTACATTTAGTAAACTTTGTTATATGTTCCATACGATTGGAATGAAAATTTTATAATAAAATAAATTTGATTCCTTAAAATTTAAAATATACATACATACATATATTCGGTTTCGTAATTATTTTTTTTTAATTTTTCTTTGTTTTTTTTCTTTTTTAAGTGTTTAATTTTAAATTTTTAATTATTTTTCTTATTTTCATAGTAAGCTCTTAAAAATTTTAAAAAGATATTTTAAATTTGTAATTAACTTTTTTTAATTTGTATTTAATTTTTTTTAAATTAAAAGAATATAATTTTTTATTTTTGTTTTATTAAGTAATTTAACACTTTTTTATTAATAATGTGTGTCATGAGAGAAGAAATGAGTAATTTTATTTTTTTTTAGCATTTTCACTGATAAGAAAATAAAAAATTTTATTTTAATATATTTTCTTTTATTTTTATTTTTTTTGTCAACTTAATTATAATTTTTTATATTTGTGTTTGGTTTTTAATGTTTTAAAGTTATATTATTTTGAAACGAAAATTAATTTTTTTCTTTTATTCAACTTCTTTAATATTTATTTATTTTTATTGAATTTGTCTCGCATAATTGTGCAAATCGGTAAAACAGAAAGCATTTTATGATATATGTACATATGATTAAAAATTTTAGAAATATAATAAAAAATAAAAAAATCAGTTTAGGGATTTTTGAAAAATCAAAACAAAAAAATTAACAATTGTACGATTTTAAAAAGCTGAAGAGAAAAAAATGTATACATGCTGATTGCTGAATGTTTAAAGATACACATATACATAATATGTATGAACATTTGTACATGTATGTGAAAGATTTTCCAATATACTATACAAAAAAGCTTTATACTGAAGTTTATTTTCTCGTACATATAACTTTTTCATATCATTTTTCAATAAGAAATATTTCCTAATTTGTATTTTTTATTTTTTTTTTTATGTATCAGATTCACTTTTTATTTTTTTTCATTATTTTTAATTAGTTTCACTTTCTTTAAATTTTTATATTTTTTTTAAATTCTTTAAATTTTTTTAATGCTCAAGTGCTCTGAACTCAAATTGTAATTCAATACTTGCGTGTAATGTTTCCCCATGCAATTTAGCTGCCCTAAGTAGCATTACTTTCTTGCCACAAACAATCAAACGACACTTTAGCGTTTACGAACGAATACTTACGATTCACTTTACGACTTACGACGAGCCACCTTCACTCTCAGCCACTTGGGATACGAAATTAACGCTATCTCAAGTTGGCGATTTCAAATGAGTAGCAAACATATACTTTGTAAATACTGATAAATGTTAAGCATAGCTGCAGTTAAACTTTATAGTATATATGTATGTATATTTAGATATTTGAAAATTTATACTTTTAACCTTTCAATGGATTATTATTATGTATATTGTTATGAAAATTAGTTTTTTTCTAAAATATTTTTGAACTCTCTGTTATGCATGTTAAATATGCTTAAAGTAATGCCTTAAATTAATGAACAAAATATTAAATATAATGTTTATGGATTAAAAATAATAATAAAATTTAATTAGAAATTAAAAAATATTAATAAAATTTTAATAAAAATACATATTAAATGTCTAACTGAAGTTTATGCATACAAAATGGTGTTTAGTTAAAGTCTGTTCTTATACAAATACAAACATACATTTTTATGTGTACACACATATTTATATATTTACAATCTACAATACTATGTATAAACACAAATTTTATAGTGAAGGCACACTTTTCCCAGCTTTTTGTATTTTTATATTGATCTGCTGAACGACTTAAAATAAAGCATAAAGCATACACATCATTATATGTATATGTATGTATGTATTTATAGGTAATAGCGTAAAATATTTGTTAAATTAAGTATATGAAAACTAGATATGTATATAAAAAGTTAATTGTTAAAGCAAACAGGCACGTACCGTTAAGCTAAGCTTAGAAAAGTACTACTGGTAAATACTTTTGAACTGTGTACTTGTAGTTATATTTTTACTTTGAATATTGAATGTAAAATGCTAAATTTAACCGCTGAATTGTTTTAGTTACTCAAAAATTTAAATTATTAATTATTATTAATTTTTTTTCAATAAAATTTTTATTTTTTTATATAAAATTATATAATTTTTATAAAGTTTTTTCATTAAATTAAAATTAATTATAAAAAAATTTATGAAAATGATTATTTTTTTAAGTAAATTCATATATAAAATTATATAATGTTTATAAAGTTTTATATGAAGTTAAAATTAAATATAAAAATTAAGAAAAATTATTTCTTTTAATTTTATAAAAAAGTTATTACAAAAAAATAAACAAATTATAAACTTACAAAATAAAAAAATTATAATAAATAATAAACAATACAAAAAAATTTAAATTTTTTTAACTATCTAAAAAAGCTTTATAAAAGTTATGTAATTTTATACATATGTATGTAATTTAATTAAAAAATAATTCATTTCAATTTATTAAAAAAAATTATTAATTTTTTAAGTAAACTGATTATAAAAATATATAGTGTTTATAAAGTTTTTATAAAGTTTAAATTAATTATAAAAATTAACAATTTTTTTTTTATTTTTATGAATTATATTATCAAGAAACAAAAAATATCGAAATGAAAAAAATATTAATAAAACTATAATAAATAATTAAATAAATTGAAAGTAAAAAAAAATATAAAACTATATTACATAATGCAAAAAAATTTATAATTTTTGTTAATTTATAAAAGAAACTTTATAAA